>NC_058519.1:404891160-405193139 GCF_904849725.1 Hordeum vulgare subsp. vulgare | reverse complement strand
TGTTGTACTAATTTCTTTTAATCTTTATCATGGCAGGTCAGCACGTGTTGAAAGATGGTGGGCGCGGGTCCAGATCGCTCGACGGGTTCTTCTTCAGAAGCCCACACGAGGGGTGGTACTTCCATTCCACCCCTATCTCTCCGTAGAGCCTTGGCAGACAGTCTGACGACACCACCCGCGGGTGCTTCTTCGTCGACGGCATTGCCCACTCGGAGAGGTGCTGGTCGGGTAGGGAAGAAGGGGAAGGGTACAGGGAGAGGTGGTGGCCACGGAAGATGTAGGCGGACTGTTGTGCCGTCCTTGCCACCACCACTAGTTCATTCACCCGAGCACAGGACTACTATGGTGGACCCGTTTACGGAGGAGGCTACGAGGACTCCGGTCCAAGAGCCTCGGGTGGACGAGCATTCGGCCCATGGGACTCAAGTCCAGGATCAGCCTCGGGCGAGGTGCGTTCGGCCCACGATACTCCGGTTCCTGAGGCTACGTCCAGGAGACTCCTACCACACAGGCTTCGCCCGACGTGGAGTCGTCCGTATGGGGTGCCTGGCTGGATCGGACCGAGGTGGCTAATACGTCTCCGTCGTATCTACTTTTCCGAACTCTTTTGCCCTTGTTTTGGACTCTGATTTGCATGATTTGAATGGAACTAACTTGGACTGACGCTGTTTTCAGCAGAATTGCCATGGTGTTGTTTTTGTGCAGAAATAAAAGTTCTCGGAATGTCCTCAAAATTTACGGAGAATTTTTGTGGAATAAAAGAAAAATACCTGCGCAAAGATCCACCGGAGGGGCCGTGGCAGTGGGCCACAAGCCGCTGGGCCGCGGCCACCACCCTAGGCCGCGCCGTGAGCGCTTGTGGGGCCCACGTGGCACCACCGCCCCCAAACTCAGTTCTATATCTTCCGTCTCACCCGGAAAAAAAACAGAGAGAAGGTTTCATTGCATTTTGCGATATGGAGGCACCGCCACCTCCTGTTCTTCATCTCGAGGGCAAATCTGGAGTCCGTTCAGGGCTCCGGAGAGGGGAAATCGTCGCCATCATCATCATCAACCTTCCTCCATCGACAATTCCATGATGCTCTTCATCGTTCGTGAGTAATCTCATCGTAGGCTTGCTGGATGGTGATGAGTTGGATGAGATCTATCATGTAATCGAGTTAGTTTTTGACGGGGATTGATCCCTAGTATCCACTATATTCTAGATTGATGTTGCTACTACTTGGCTATGCTTAATGCTTGTCAGTAGGGCCCGAGTGCCATGATTTCAGATATTAACCTATTATGTTGTCACCAATATATGTGTGTTTTAGATCCTATCTTGCAAGTTGTAGTCACCTACTATGTGTTATGACCCGGCAACCCCGGAGTGACAATAGCCGGAACCACTCCCGGAGATGACTATAGTACGAGGAGTTCATGTATTCACCGCGTGTTAATGCGTTAGTCTGATTCTTCATTAAAAGGAGAACCTTAATATCCCGTAGTTTCCATTAGGACCCCGCTGCCACGGGAGGGATGGACAATAGATGTCATGCAAGTTCTTTTCCTTAAGCACGTATGACTACATACGGAATACATGCCTACATTAGATTGATGAATGGGAGCTAGTTACTTATCTCTCCATGTTATAGCTGTTACATGATGAATCACATCCGTCATACTCATCCATCACCGATCCACTGCCTACGAGTCTTTTACTACTGGTCCTTGCTACGTTACTTTGTCTGGCTTGTCCCTTGCTACAAAAGGGATTGGGCCACTTTGCTACTATTGTTGCTACTATTGTTACTCTGCTGCTGTTGCTACTGTTGTTCCTTGCTACTTTGGTGTTACTTGTTGCAAGATCCTTTTCGTCACCATTGTTGGGGAAGAATAGTTCTCCGTCCACATGCAACCTACTAGCGCCATTGATACAACAGTTAGGAATAGTCTGCCATCAACACATCGTTTCTGACACCGTTGCTATCATACTACTTTGCTACTAATACTTTGCTTGCAGACACTAATCTTTCAGGTCTCGTTGAATCTGATAAACTCAACTGCTAATACTTGAGAATATTCTTTCTCTTCCCCTTGTGTGCGAATCAACAAATTTGGGTTGAATACTCTACCCTCGAAAACTGTTGCGATCCCCTACACTTGTGGGTTATCAAGACCTTTTTCTGGCGTCGTTGCCGGGGAAGCACAACTATATTCTCTGAGTCACTTGGGATTTTCGTCTGCTGATCACTATGAGGAATCCAAAAGATTTAAGAACTAAAATCTTGCCTTCCACTACGAGGAGAGGTAAGGAACTGCCATCTAGCTCTGCACTTGATTGACCTTCAGTTATGAGTAAGTTTGCGACACCACCTCCTGCTAGAAATCTTGATATGTCGCATGTGCTTGATGATGCTATTTCTGTTGCCCATGATACTATGCCTGATGATGCTATGCTTGATACTATGCCTGATGATGCTATGCTTGATACTATGCTTGATGATGCTATGCTTGATACTATGCATGATGATGCTATGCTTGATACTATGCCTGATGATGCTATGCCTGATACTGCTTTGCCACTTGGTGCATTCCTTGATGCACATATTGCTAGAGTTGCTGCTAGATGTGATGATACTTCTGAAACTGCTGATACTATTGAAGTAGAACCTGCTACTATGCCTGTTATGCCTGATACGTGCTATGTTATGGAGGGAGAGATAGCTGAGGATTTTCTTGCGTGTAAGGATAGCTATGATGTTGAGAAATTACTACGCAAGTGGAAAGAAAAATCTCTGAACGCTAGGATGAAATACGACCGGAAGTTTGCTACTTCGCCTATCTTTCTGACCAATAAGGATTATGAATTCTCTGTCGACCGTGAGTTAATCACTCTAGTCGAATCTGATCCTTTTCACGGTTATGAGTCTGAAACGGTTGTAGCCCATCTTACCAAACTGCATGATATAGGCACCCTATTCACTAGTGAGGAAAAGATCCGCCACTACTACATGCTCAAGCTGTTTCCTTTCTCGCTAAAGGATGATGCTAAGACCTGGTTCACTTCTCTTGCTCTTGGTTGTGTGCATAGCCCCCAGGATATGGTCTACTACTTCTCTGAAAAATATTTCCCTGCCCATAAGAAGCAAGCTGCCTTGCAGGAAATATAGAACTTTGCTCAAGCTGAAGAAGAGAGTCTCCCACAAGCTTGGGGGAGGCTCATCCAGCTACTGAATGCTTTGCCTGATCACCCTCTTGAGAAGAACGAAATACTTGATATCTTCTATAATGGACTTACCGATGCTTCCAAAGACCACCTAGATAGTTGTGCCGGTAGTGTTTTTAGGGAATAAATTGTAGAACCACCCTCTTGAGAAGAACAAAATACTTGATATCTTCTATTGAATAACATCTTGTGCAATGAGAATGCTTGGACTATTCCTGAACCACCTCCTAAGCCAACTTCGAACAAAAGAGGTATTCTATTCCTCAGTCCTGAAGGTATGCAAGAAGCCAAGAATCTATGCGAGAGAAAGGCACTAAATCTGAAGATGTCAAAAATCTGTTGGGGAACGTCGCATGGGAAACAAAAAATTTCCTACGCGCACGAAGACCTATCATGGTGATGTCCATCTACGAGAGGGGATGAGTGATCTACGTACCCTTGTAGATCGTACAGGAGAAGCGTTAGTGAACGCGGTTGATGTAGTGGAACGTCCTCACGTCTCTCTATCCGCCCCGCGAACTATCCCGCGATCAGTCCCACGATCTAGTACCGAACGGACGGCACCTCCGCGTTCAGCACACGTACAGCTCGACGATGATCTCGGCCTTCTTGATCCAGCAAGAGAGACGGAGAGGTAGAAGAGTTCTCCAGCAGCGTGACGGCGCTCCGGAGGTTCGTGATGACCATGTCTGAGCAGGGCTCCGCCCCAGCTCCGCAGAAACACGATCTAGAGGAAAAACCGTGGAGGTATGTGGTCGGGCTGCCAGGGAAAAGTCGTCTCAAATCAGCCCTAAAACGTCCGTATATATAGGTGGGAGAGGGGGGGCCTTGCCTGTCGGCCGAGCCAAGGGGGGAAGGTCTCCCCCCCCCAAACCGAGTTCGACTTGGTTTGGTGGGTGGGAGTCCTTCCTTCCCTTCCCACCTCCTCTTTTTTTTTCTTTCTCTTTGATTTTTCTTCCAATGCGCATAGGGCCCTTTTGGGCTGCCCCACCAGCCCACTAAGGGCTGGTGCGCCACCCTCAAGGCCTATGGGCTTCCCCGGGGTGGGTTGCCCCCCCCCGGTGAACTCCCGGAACCCATTCGTCATTCCCGGTAACTCCGAAAACCTTCCGGTAATCAAATGAGGTCATATTATATATCAATCTTCGTTTCCGGACCATTCCAGAAACCCTCATGACGTCCGTGATCTCATCCGGGACTCCGAACAACATTCGGTAACCAACCATATAACTCAAATACGCATAAAACAACGTCGAACCTTAAGTGTGCAGACCCTGCGGGTTCGAGAACACTGTAGACGTGACCCGAGAGACTCCTCGGTCAATATCCAATAGCGGGACCTGGATGCCCATATTGGATCCTACATATTCTACGAAGACCTTATCGTCTGAACCTCAGTGCCAAGGATTCATATAATCCCGTATGTCATTCCCTTTGTCCTTCGGTATGTTACTTGCCCGAGATTCGATCGTCAGTATCCACATACCTATTTCAATCTCGTTTACCGGCAAGTCTCTTTACTCGTTCCGTAATACAAGATCCCGCAACTTACACAAAGTCACATTGCTTGCAAGGCTTGTGTGTGATGTTGTATTACCGAGTGGGCCCCGAGATACCTCTCCGTCACAAGGAGTGACAAATCCCAGTCTTGATCCATACTAACTCAACGAACACCTTCGGAGATACCTGTAGAGCATCTTTATAGTCACCCAGTTACGTTGCGACGTTTGATACACACAAAGCATTCCTCCGGTGTCCGTGAGTTATATGATCTCATGGTCATAGGAACAAATACTTGACACACAGAAAATAGTAGCAACAAAATGACACGATCAACATGCTACGTCTATCAGTTTGGGTCTAGTCCATCACATGATTCTCCTAATGATGTGATCCCGTTATCAAGTGACAACACTTGCCCATGGCCAAGAAACCTTGGCCATCTTTGATCAACGAGCTAGTCAACTAGAGGCTTACTAGGGACAATGTTTTGTCTATGTATCCACACAAGTATTGTGTTTCCTATCAATACAATTATAGCATGGATAATAAACGATTATCATGAACTAAGAAATATAATAATAACTAATTTATTATTGCCTCTAGGGCATATTTCCAACAGTCTCCCACTTGCACTAGAGTCAATAATCTAGTTCAGATCACCATGTGATTCCAACGAATCCAACACCCATATAGTTATGGGTCTGATCACGTCTTGCTCGTGAGAGAGGTTTTAGTCAACGGTTCTGAAACTTTCAGATCTGTGCGTTCTTTACAAATCTTTATGTCATCTTATAGATGCTGCTACTACGTGCTATTCGGAAATGCTCCAAATATCTACTCTACTGTACGAATTCGTTTCACTACTCATAGTTATTCGGATTAGTGTCAAAGCTTGCATCGACGTAACCCTTTACGATGAACTCTTTAACCACCTCCATAATCGAGAAAAATTCCTTAGTCTATCAGTTACTAAGGATAAATTTTGACCGCTGCTAGTGATTCAATCATGGATCACTCTCTGTACCTCTCAACCGACTTGCTGCAAGGCACACATCAGGTGCGGTACTCAGCATGGCATACTTTAGAGTCTACGGCTAAGGCATACAAGACGACCTTCGTCTATTCTCTTTATTCTGCCATGGTCGGGTTTTTGAGTCTTACTCAAATTCACACGTTACAACGCAACCAAGAACTCCTTCAAAACTTGTCAAGGCATGCATCTTATTGAAACTTTCATTAAGCGCTTTTGATCTATCTCCATAGATCTTTGATGCTCAACGTTCAAGTAGCGCAATCCAGGTATTCCTTTGAAAACTCCTATCAAACAACCTTATATGCTTTACAGAAATTCTACATTACTTCTGATCAACAATATGTCTACCACATATACTTATCAGAAATTCTATAGTGCTCCCACTCACTTCTTTGGAAATACAAGTTTCTCATAAACCTTGTACAAACCCAAAATCTTTGATCATCTCATCAAAGTGTATATTCCAACTCCGAGATGCTTGCACCAGTCCATTGAAGGATCACTGGAGCTTGCATACTTGCTAGTATCTTTAGGATCGACAAAACCTTCTGGTTGTATCACATACAATGTTTGCTCAAGGAAACCGTTGAGAAAACAATGTTTTTACATCCTACGTGCAATATTTCATAAATAATGCATCAACAACTAAAATAATTCTAACAGACCTTTAGCATCGCTACGAGTGAGAAAGTCTCATCATAGTCAACTGTTTGACCTTGTCAAAAACATCTTTGCGACAAGTCGAGCTTTTCTTAATAGTGACTTATCACCATCATCGTCTGTATTCTTTTAAAGATCCATTTTTACTCAATAGTCCTATGACCATCAAGTTGTTCTTCCAAAGTCTACACTTTGTTTTCATACATGGATCCTCTCTCGGATTTCATGGCTTCCAGCCATTTGTCGGAATCTGGGCCCACCATTGCTTTCTCCATAACTCGTAGGTTCATTGTTGCTCAACAACATGACCTCCAAGACAGGGTTACCGTACCACTCTATAGTAGTACGCGACCTTGTCAACCTACGAGGCTTGAAGTAACTTGATCCGATGCTCGATGATCACCATCATCAGCTTTCACTTCAATTGGTGTAGGCGCCACAGGAACAACTTCCTGCGCCCTGCTACACACTGGTCGAAGTGATGGTTCAATAACCTCATCAAGTTCTACCACCCTCCCACTCAATTCTTTCGAGAGAAACCTTTCCTCGAGAAAGGATCCGTTTCTATAAAAAAACACTTTGCTTTCGGATCTGAGATAGGAGATGTACCCAACTGTTTTGGATATCCTATGAAGATGCATTTATCCGCTTTGGGTTCAAGCTTATCAGACTGAAACTTTTTCACATAAGTGTCGAAACCCCAAACTTTCAAGAAACGACAATTTAGATTTGTCTAAACCTCAGTCTATATTGTGTCATCTCAACGGAAATACGTGGTGCCCTATTTAAAGTGAATGCGGTTGTCTCCATTGCTTAACCCATAAATGATAGTGGTAATTCGATAAGAGACATCATAGCATGCACCATACCAAATAGTGTGTGGCTATGACGTCAGACACATCATCACACTATGATGTTCTAGGTGGCATGAACTGCGAAACAAGTTCCACATTGTCTTAACTGCGTACCAAAACTCGTAACTCGGATATTCATTTCTATGATCATATCGTAGACAGTTTATCCTCTTGTTACGACGAACTTCACTCCGAAACAGAATTGAACTTTTCAATATTTCAGACTTGTGATTCATTAAGCAAATACTCTAGTATCTACTCAAATTGTCATTGAAGTAAGAACATAATGATATCCACTGCGTGCCTCAGCACCCATTGGACTGCATACATCAAAATGTATCACTTCCAACAAGTTACTATCTTATTTCATCTCAATGAAAAACAAGGCCTTGCTCATGTGGTATGATTTGCGTGTCACCAGTGATTCAAAATCAAGTGAGTATAAAGATCCATCAGCATGGAGCCTCTTCATGCAATTTATACCAACATGACTCAAGCGGCAGTGCCACAAGTAAGTGGTACTATCATCATTACCTCGTATCTTTTGGCACCAATATCATGAACATGTGTAACACTACGATCGAGATTCAATAACCATTGAAGGTGATTATTCAAGAAAATAGAGTAACCATTATTCTCTTTAAATGAATAATCGTATTGCAATAAACACGATCCAATCATGTTCATGCTTAACGCAAGCACCAAATAACAATTATTTAGGTTTAACACATATCCCGATGGTAGAGGGAGCGTGCGACGTTTGATCATATCAACCTTGGAAACACTTCCAACACGTATCGTCACCTCGCCTTTAGCTAGTCTCCGTTTATGCCGCAGCTTTCATTTCGTGTTACTAATCACTTAGCAACCGAACCGGTATCCAATACTCGCATGCTACTAGGAATACTAGTAAAGTACACATCAACATCATGTATATCAAATATACTTCTTTCGACTTTTGCCAGCCTTCCTATCTACCAAGTATCTAGAGTTGCTCCGCCTCCGTGACTGTTCCCCTCATTACAGAAGCACTTAGTCTCGGGTTTGGGTTTAATCTTGGGTCTCTTCATTAGTGCAGCAACTGTTTTGCCGTTTCACGAAGTATCCCTTCTAGCCCTTGCCTTTCTTGAAACTTAGTGGTTTTACAAACCATCAACTATTGATGCTCCTTCTTGATTTCTACTTTCGCAGTGTCAAACATCGTGAATCGCTCAAGGATCATTGTATCTATCCTTGACATGTTATAGTTCATCACGAAGCTCTCACAGCTTGGTGGCAGTGACTTTGGAGAACCATCACTATCTCATCTGGAAGATTAACTCCCACTTGATTCAAGTGATTGTCGTACTCAGACAATCTGGGCACACGCTCAACGATTGAGCTTTTCTCCTTTACTTTGTAGACAAAGAATCTTGTCGGAGGTCTCGTACCTCTCAACAAGGGCACGAGCATGAAATCACAATTTCATCTCTTTAGAACATCACTTATGTTCCGTGACGTTTCAAAACGTCTTCGGTGCCTTGATTTTAAGCCATTAAGTATTTTGCACTGAACTATCGTGTAGTGATCAAAAACGTGTATGTCGGATGTTCACAGCATCCATAGACGATGCTCGAGGTGCAGCACACCGAGTTGTGCATTAAGGACATAAGCCTTCTGCGCAGCAACGAGGACATCCTCGGTTTTACAGACTTAGTCTTCAAAGTTTGCTACTATCAACTTTCAACTAAATTTTCTCTAGGAACATATAAAAAACAGTAGAGCTATAGCGCAAGCTACATTGTAATTCGCAAAGACCATTAGACTATGTTCATGACAATTAGTTGAATTAATCATATTACTTAAGAACTCCCACTCAAAAAGTACATCTCTCTAGTCATTTGAGTGGTACATGATCCAAATCCACTATCTCAAGTCCGATCATCACGTGAGTCGAGAATAGTTTCAGTGGTAAGCATCTCTATGCTAATCATATCAACTACACAATTCATGCTCGACCTTTCGGTCTCATGTGTTCCGAGGCCATGTCTGCACATGCTAGGCTCGTCAAGCTTAACCCGAGTGTTCTCCGTGTGCAACTGTTTTGCACCCGTTGTATATGAACGTTGAGTCTATCACACCCGATCATCACGTGGTGCCTCGAAACGAAGAACTGTCGCAATGGTGCACAGTCGGGGAGAACACAATTTCGTCTTGAAATTTTAGTGAGAGATCACCTCATAATGCTACCTCGTTCTAAGCAAGATAAGGTGCATAAAAGGATTAACATCACATGCAATTCATAAGTGACATGATATGGCCATCATCATGCGCTTCTTGATCTCCATCACCAAAGCACCGGCACGATCTTCTTGTCACCGGCGTCACACCATGATCTCCATCAACGTGTCCTCATCGGGGTTGTCGTGCTACTCATGCTATTACTACTAAAGCTACGTCCTAGCAATATAGTAAACGCACCTGCAAGCACAAACGTTAGTTTAAAGACAACCCTATGGCTCCTGCCGGTTGCCGTACCATCGACGTGCAAGTTGATATTAACTATTACAACATGATCATCTCATACATCCAATATATCACATCACATCATTGGCCATATCACATCACAAGCATACCCTGCAAAACCAAGTTAGACGTCCTCTAATTTTGTTGTTGCATGTTTTACGTGGTGACCATGGGTATCTAGTAGGATCGCATCTTACTTACGCAAACACCACAACGGAGATATATGAGTTGCTATTTAACCTCATCCAAGGACCTCCTCGGTCAAATCCGATTCAACTAAAGTTGGAGAAACTGACACTTGCCAGTCATCTTTGAGCAACGGGGTTACTCGTAGCGATGAAACCAGTCTCTCGTAAGCGTACGAGTAATGTCGGTCCAAGCCGCTTCCATCCAACAATACCGCGGAATCAAGAAAAGACTAAGGAGGGCAGCAAAACTCACATCACCGCCCACAAAAACTTTTGTGTTCTACTCGAGAAGACATCTACGCATGAACCAAGCTCATGATGCCACTGTTGGGGAACGTCGCATGGGAAACAAAAATTTCCCTACGCGCACGAAGATCTATCATGGTGATGTCCATCTACGAGAGGGGATGAGTGATCTACGTACCCTTGTAGACCGTAGAGCGGAAGCATTAGTGAACGCGGTTGATGTAGTGGAACGTCCTCACGTCCCTCGATCCGCCCCGCGAACTATCCTGCGATCAGTCCCACGATCTAGTACCGAACGGACGGCACCTCCGCGTTCAGCACACGTACAGCTCGACGATGATCTCGGCCTTCTTGATCCAGCAAGAGAGACGGAGAGGTAGAAGAGTTCTCCAGCAGCGTGACGACGCTCCGGAGGTTGGTGATGACCTTGTCTCAGCAGGGCTCCGCCCGAGCTCCGCAGAAACGCGATCTAGAGGAAAAACCGTGGAGGTATGTGGTCGGGCTGCCGTGGAAAAGTCGTCTCAAATCAGCCCTAAAACCTCCGTATATATAGGTGGGAGAGGGGGGCCTTGCCTTGGGGCTCAAGGAGCCCCAAGGGGGTCGGCCGAGCCAAGGGGGGAAGGTCTCCCCCCCAAACCGAGTTGGACTTGGTTTGGTGGGTGGGAGTCCTTCCTTCCCTTCCCACCTCCTCTCTTTTTTTCTTTCTCTTTGATTTTTCTTCCAATGCGCATAGGGCCCTTTTGGGCTGCCCCACCAGTCCACTAAGGGCTGGTGCGCCACCCTCGAGGCCTATGGGCTTCCCCGAGGTGGGTTGCCCCCCCCCCCGTGAACTCCCGGAACCCATTCGTCATTCCCGGTAACTCCGAAAACCTTCCGGTAATCAAATGAGGTCATCCTATATATCAATCTTCGTTTCCGGACCATTCCGGAAACCCTCTAACGTCCGTGATCTCATCCGGGACTCCGAACAACATTCGGTAACCAACCATATAACTCAAATACGCATAAAACAACGTCGAACCTTAAGTGTGCAGACCCTGCGGGTTCGAGAACTATGTAGACATGACCCGAGAGACTCCTCGGTCAATATCCAATACCGGGACCTGGATGCCCATATTCGATCCTACATATTCTACGAAGATCTTATCGTCTGAACCTCAGTGCCATGGATTCATATAATCCCGTATGTCATTCCCTTTGTCCTTCGGTATGTTACTTGCCCGAGATTCGATCGTCAGTATCCACATACCTATTTCAATCTCGTTTACCGGCAAGTCTCTTTACTCGTTCCTAATACAAGATCCCGCAACTTACACTAAGTCACATTGCTTGCAAGGCTTGTGTGTGATGTTGTATTACCGAGTGGGCCCCGAGATACCTCTCCGTCACACGGAGTGACAAATCCCAGTCTTGATCCATACTAACTCAACGAACACCTTCGGAGATACCTGTAGAGCATCTTTATAGTCACCCAGTTAGGTTGCGACGTTTGATACACACAAAGCATTCCTCCAGTGTCCGTGAGTTATATGATCTCATGGTCATAGGAACAAATACTTGACACGCAGAAAATAGTAGCAACAAAATGACACGATCAACATGTTACGTCTATCAGTTTGGGTCTAGTCCATCACATGATTCTCCTAATGATGTGATCCTGTTATCAAGTCACAACACTTGCCCATGGCCAGGAAACCTTGGCCATCTTTGATCAACGAGCTAGTGAACTAGAGGCTTACTAGGGACAGTGTTTTGTCTATGTATCCACACAAGTATTGTGTTTCCTATCAATACAATTATAGCATGGATAATAAATGATTGTCATGAACTAAGAAATATAATAATAACTAATTTATTATTGCCTCTAGGGCATATTTCCAACAAAATCTACCACCTATCAAAGAGATCCATGGTCTCGATAACCCGATACATGTAGTAGAAGTAAATTCTCTGCGTAGGTTTGATGAGAGTGATATTCCTTTTGAAAAACCTGCTAGCGTATGCATGAATGAATTTGATAACTTTGTTGCCAAACAACAGAGTTTCAATGATTATGTTAGCAGACAATTGGAACAGAATGCTCGTATGCTTAGTCATTTAAGTGCTTGTGTGGACAGAAATGGCAATGATCTTAACCTTCTGAGTAAACATGCCCCTATGGTTACTACTCAGGTAGAACAAGTACTTAAAGCTCAGAATGACTTGCTCAATGAGCTGAATGATAATTCTATCAGAGTCGTCACTAGAGGCGGTAGAATGACCCTGGAACCTTTGTATCCTGAGGGTCATCCGAAGAGAATTGAACAAGATTCTCAAGGAGTTAGCACTGATCCACCTAGTCATCCTAGAAAGAAGAAGAAAGATGATAGGAACCTGCACGCTAGCAACCCTGTTGCTGCTACACCTGAGAGTCCAAACGATGCCTCTATCTCTGATGCTGAAACAAAATCTGGTGATGAACATGAGCCTAATGATAATATCAATAGTGATGTTCATGATGGTGCTCAACCTAGCAATGATAAGGATGTGGAGATTGAACCTAGTGCTGATCTTGATAACCCACAACCTTGTTGGAAATATGCCCTAGAGGCAATAATAAATTAGTTATTATTATATTTCTTTGTTAATGATAATCGTTTATTATCCATGCTATAATTGTATTGATTGGAAACACAATACTTGTGTGGATACATAGACAAAACACTGTCCCTAGTAAGCCTCTAGTTGACTGGCTCGTTGATCAAAGATGGTCAAGGTTTCCTGGCCATAGGCAAGTGTTGTCACTTGATAACGGGATCACATCATTAGGAGAATCATGTGATGGACTAGACCCAAACTAATAGACGTAGCATGTTGATCGTGTCATTTTGTTGCTACTGTTTTCTGCGTCTCAAGTATTTATTCCTATGACCATGAGATCATATAACTCACTGACACCGGAGGAATGCTTTGTGTGTATCAAACGTCGCAACGTAACTGGGTGACTATAAAGATGCTCTACAGGTATCTCCGAAGGTGTTAGTTGAGTTAGTATGGATCAAGACTGGGATTTGTCACTCCGTGTGACGGAGAGGTATCTCGGGGCCCACTCGGTAATACAACATCACACACAAGCCTTGCAAGCAATGTGACTTAGTGTAAGTTGCGGGATCTTGTATTACGGAACGAGTAAAGAGACTTGCCGATAAACGAGATTGAAATAGGTAGGCGGATACTGACGATCGAATCTCGGGCAAGTAACATACCGAAGGACAAAGGGAATGACGTACGGGATTATATGAATCCTTGGCACTGAGGTTCAAACGATAAGATCTTCGTAGAATATGTAGGATCCAATATGGGCATCCAGGTCCCGCTATTGGATATTGACCGAGGAGTCTCTCGGGTCATGTCTACATAGTTCTCGAACCCGCAGGGTCTGCACACTTAAGGTTCGACGTTGTTTTATGCGTATTTGAGTTATATGGTTGGTTACCGAATGTTGTTCGGAGTCCCGGATGAGATCACGAACGTCACGAGGGTTTCCGGAATGGTCCGGAAGCGAAGATTGATATATAGGATGACCTCATTTGGTTACCGGAAGGTTTTCGTGCATTACCGGAAAAGTTTCGGGCTCATCGGTAGTGTACCGGGAGTGCCGGGAGGGGTGCCGGGGACCATCGGGAGGGGTGTCACGCCCCAAGGGGTCTCATGGGCTATGGGAAGAGATAAACCAGCCCCTAGTGGGCTGGAATAAGTTCCCACTTAGGCCCATAAGGTTTGAGAAGGAAAAAACACAAGGTGGAAAGAGTTTCCAAGTGGGAAGGTGGAATCCTACTCCAAGTAGGATTGGAGTAGGACTCCTCCACCTCCAATTTCGGCCAAACCTTTAGGTTTTGAGGCTGCCTCCTCCCCTCCCTCCCACCTATGTATATGGAGGTTTTAGGGCTGATTTGAGACGACTTTTCCACGGCAGCCCGACCACATACCTCCACGGTTTTTCCTCTAGATCGCGTTTCTGCGGAGCTCGGGCAGAGCCCTGCTGAGACAAGGTCATCACCAACCTCCGGAGCGCCGTCACGCTGCCGGAGAACTCTTCTACCTCTCCGTCTCTCTTGCTGGATCAAGAAGGCCGAGATCATCGTCGAGCTGTACGTGTGCTGAACGCGGAGGTGCCGTCCGTTCGGTACTAGATCGTGGGACTGATCGCGGGATTGTTCGCGGGGCGGATCGAGGGACGTGAGGACGTTCCACTACATCAACCGCGTTCTCTAACGCTTCTGCTGTACGGTCTAGGAGGGTACGTAGATCACTCATCCCCTCTCGTAGATGGACATCACCATGATAGGTCTTCGTGCGCGTAGGAAAATTTTTGTTTCCCATGCGACGTTCCCCAACAGTGGCATCATGAGCTAGGTTCATGCGTAGATGTCTTCTCGAGTAAAACACAAAAGTTTTTGTGGGCGGTGATGTGCGTTTTGCTGCCCTCCTTAGTCTTTTCTTGATTCCGCGGTATTGTTGGATTGAAGCGGCTTGGACCGACATTACTCGTACGCTTACGAGAGACTGGTTTCATCGTTACGAGTAACCCCCTTTGCTCAAAGATGACTGGCAAGTGTCGGTTTCTCCAACTTTAGTTGAATCGGATTTGACCGAGGAGGTCCTTGGGTGAGGTTAAATAGCAACTCATATATCTCCGTTGTGGTGTTTGCGTAAGTAAGATGCGATCCTACTAGATACCCATGGTCACCACGTAAAACATGCAACAACAAAATTAGAGGACGTCTAACTTGTTTTTGCAGGGTATGATTGTGATGTGATATGGCCAACGATGTGATGTGATATATTGGATGTATGAGATGCTCATGTTGTAATAGAAATATCGACTTGCACGTCGATGGTACGGCAACCGGCAGGAGCCATAGGGTTGTCTTTATAACTAATGTTTGTGCTTGCAGATGCGTTTACTATTTTGCTAGGACGTAGCTTTAGTAGTAATAGCATGAGTAGCACGACAACCCCGATGGCGACACGTTGATGGAGATCATGATGATGGAGATCATGGTGTGGCGCCGGTGACAAGAAGATCGTGCCAGTGCTTTGGTGATGGAGATCAAGAAGCACGTGATGATGGCCATATCATGTCACTTATGAATTGCATGTGATGTTAATCCTTTTATGCACCTTATTTTGCTTAGAACGACGGTAGCATTATGAGGTGATCTCTCACTAAAATTTCAAGACGAAATTGTGTTCTCCCCGACTGTGCACCGTTGCTACAGTTCGTCGTTTCGAGACACCACGTGATGATCGGGTGTGATAGACTCAACGTTCACATACAACGGGTGCAAAACAGTTGTGCACGCGGAACACTCGGGTTAAGCTTGACGAGCCTAGCATGTGCAGACATGGCCTCGGAACACATGAGACCGAAAGGTCGAGCATGAATCGTATAGTTGATATGATTAGCATAGGGATGCTTACCACTGAAACTATTCTCGACTCACGTGATGATCGGACTTGAGATAGTGGATTTGGATCATGTACCACTCAAATGACTAGAGAGATGTACTTTTTGAGTGGGAGTTCTTAAGTAATATGATTAATTGAACTAATTGTCATGAACATAGTCTAATGGTCTTTGCGAATTACGATGTAGCTTGCGCTATAGCTCTACTGTTTTTATATGTTCCTAGAGAAAATTTAGTTCAAAGTTGATAGTAGCAAACTTTGCAGACTGAGTCTATAAAACCGAGGATTGTCCTCATTGCTGCGCAGAAGGCTTATGTCCTTAATGCAACACTCGGTGTGCTGCACCTCGAGCGTCGTCTGTGGATGCTGTGAACATCCGACATACACGTTTCTGATGACTACACGATAGTTCAGTGCAAAATACTTAAATGGCTTAGAAGCAAGGCGCCGAAAACGTTTTAAAACGTCACGGAACAAAAGTGATGTTCTAAAGAGATGAAATTGTGATTTCATGCTTGTGCCCTTGTTAAGAGGTACGAGACCTCCAACAAGATTCTTTGTCCACAAAGTAAAGGAGAAAAGCTCAATCATTGAGCATGTGCTCAGATTGTCTGAGTACGACAATCACTTGAATCAAGTGGGAGTTAATCTTCCAGATGAAATAGTGATGGTTCTCCAAAGTCACTGCCACCAAGCTGTGAGAGCTTCGTGATGAACTATAACATATCAAGGATAGATACAATGATCCTTGAGCGATTCGCGATGTTTGACACTGCGAAAGTAGAAATCAAGAAGGAGCGTCAACAGTTGATGGTTTGTAAAACCACTAAGTTTCAAGAAAGGCAAGGGCTAGAAGGGATACTTCGTGAAACGGCAAAACAGTTGCTGCACTAATGAAGAGACCCAAGATTAAACCCAAATCCGAGACTAAGTGCTTCTGTAATGAGGGGAACAGTCACTGAGGCGGAGCAACTCTAGATACTTGGTAGATAAGAAGGCTGGCAAAAGTCGAAAGAAGTGTATTTTATATACATGATGTTGATGTGTACTTTACTAGTACTCCTAGTAGCATGAGGGTATTGTATACCGGTTTGGTTGCTAAGTGATTAGTAACACGAAATGAAAGCTACGGCATAAACGGAGACTAGCTAAAGGCGAGGTGACGATACGTGTTGGAAGTGTTTCCAAGGTTGATATGATCAAACGTCGCACGCTCCCTCTACCATCGGGATTGGTATTAAACCTAAATAATTGTTATTTGGTGCTTGCGTTAAGCATGAACATGATTGGATCGTGTTTATTGCAATACGATTATTCATTTAAAGAGAATAATGGTTACTCTGTTTTCTTGGATAATCAGCTTCAATGGTTTATTGAATCTCGATCGTAGTGTTACACATGTTCATGATATTGGTGCCAAAAGATACGAGTTGATGATGATAGTACCACTTACTTGTGGCATTGCCGCTTGAGTCATGTTAGCATAAATTGCATGGAGAGGCTCCATGCTGATGGATCTTTCTACTCACCTGATTTCGAATCACTAGTGACATGCAAATCATACCACATGAGCAAGGCCTTGTTTTCATTGAGATGAAATAAGATAGTAACTTGTTGGAAGTGATACATTTTGATGTATGCAGTCCAATGGGTGCTGAGGCACGCAGTGGATATCATTATGTTCTTACTTCACTGACGATTTGAGTAGATACTAGAGTATTTACTTAATGAATCACAAGTCTGAAATATTGAAAAGTTCAATTCTGTTTCGGAGCGAAGTTCGTCGTAAAAAGAGGATAAACTGTCTACGATATGATCATAGAAATGAATATCTGAGTTACGAGTTTTTGTACGCAGTTAAGACAATGTGGAAATTGTTTCGCAGTTCATGCCACCTGGAACATCATAGTGTGATGATGTGTCTGAACGTCATAGCCACGCACTATTTGGTATGGTGCATACTATGATGTCTCTTATCGAATTACCACTATCGTTTGTGGGTTATGCATTAGAGACAACCGCACTCACTTTAAATAGGGCACCGCGTATTTCTGTTGAGATGACACAGTATAGACTGAGGTTTAGAGAAATCTAAACTGTCGTTTCTTGAAAGTTTGGGGCTTCGACACTTATGTGAAAAATTTCAGTCTGATAAGCTCGAACCCAAAGCGGATAAATGCATCTTCATAGGATATCCAAAACAGTTGGGTACATCTCCTATCTCAGATCCGAAAGCAAAGTGTTTGTTTCTAGAAACGGATCCTTTCTCGAGGAAAGGTTTCTCTCGAAAGAATTGAGTGGGAGAGTGGTAGAACTTGATGAGGTTATTGAACCATAACTTCAACCAGTGTGTAGCAGGGCGCAGGAAGTTGTTCCTGTGGCACCTACACCAATTGAAGTGGAAGCTAATGATGGTGATCATCAAGCATCGGATCAAGTTACTACAAGCCTCGTAGGTTGACAAGGTCGCGTACTACTACAGAGTGGTACGGTAACCATGTCTTGGAGGTCATGTTGTTGAGCAACAGTGAACCTACGAGTTATGGAGAAAGCGATGGTGGGCCCATATTCCGACAAATGGCTGGAAGCCATGAAATCCGAGAGAGGATCCATGTATGAAAACAAAGTCTAGACTTTGGAAGAACTACTTGATGGTCAGAGGACTATTGAGTAAAGATGGGTCTTTAAAAGAAAGACAGACGATGATGGTGATAAATCACTATTAAGAAAAGCTCGACTTGTCGCAAAGATGTTTCCGACAAGATCAAACTGTTGACTATGATGAGTCTTTCTCACTCGTAGCGATGCTAAAGGTCTGTTAGAATTTTGATTAGTTGTTGATGCATTATTTATGAAATATTGCACATAGGATGTCAAAACATTGTTTTCTCAACGGTTTCTTTGAGCAAACATTGTATGTGATACAACCAGAAGGTTTTGTCGATCCTAAAGATACTAGCAAGTATGCAAGCTCCAGTGATCCTTCAATGGACTGGTGCAAGCATCTCGGAGTTGGAATATACACTTTGATGAGATGATCAAAGATTTTGGGTTTGTACAAGGTTTATGAGAAACTTGTATTTCCAAAGAAGTGAGTGGGAGCACTATAGAATTTCTGATAAGTATATGTGGTTGACATATTGTGGATCAGAAGTAATGTAGAATTTCTGTAAAGCATACAAGGTTGTTTGAAAGGAGTTTTCAAAGGAATACCTGGATTGAGCTACTTGAACGTTGAGCATCAAAGATCTATGGAGATAGATCAAAATCGCTTAATAGAAGTTTCAACAAGATGCATGCCTTGACAAGTTTTTGAAAGAGTTCAAAAATAGATCAACAAAGAAGGAGTTCTTGGTTGCGTTGTGAGGTGTGAATTTGAGTAAGACTCAAAACCCGACCATGGAAGAATAAAGATAATAGACGAAGGTCGTCTTCTATGCCTTAGCGGTAAAATCTAAAGTATGCCATGCTGTGTACCGTACCTGATGTGTGCCTTGACTCAAAATTTGTTGAGAGGTACAGAGGGTGATCCATGATTGAATCACTAGCAGCGGTCAAAATTTATCCTTAGTAACTAATGGACTAAGGAATTTTTCTCGATTATGGAGGTGCTGAAAGAGTTCGTCGTAAAGGGTTACGTCGATGCAAGCTTTAACACTAATCCGAATAACTATGAGTAGTGAAACGGATTCGTATAGTAGAGTAGATATTTGGAGTATTTCCGAATAGCACATAGTAGCAGCATCTATAAGATGACATAAAGATTTGTAAAGAACACACGGATCTGAAAGTTTCAGAACCGTTGACTAAAACCTCTCTCAAGAGCAAGATGTGATCAGACCCCATAACAATATGGGTGTTGGATTCGTTGGAATCACATGGTGATGTGAACTACATTATTGACTCTAGTGCAAGTGGGAGACTGTTGGAAATATGCCCTAGAGGCAATAATAAATTAGTTATTATTATATTCCTTTGTTCATGATAATCGTTTATTATCCATGCTATAATTGTATTGATTGGAAACACAATACTTGTGTGGATACATAGACAAAACACTGTCCCTAGTAAGCCTCTAGTTGACTGGCTCGTTGATCAAAGATGGTCAAGGTTTCCTGGCCATAGGCAAGTGTTGTCACTTGATAACGGGATCACATCATTAGGAGAATCATGTGATGGACTAGACCCAAACTAATAGACGTAGCATGTTGATCGTGTCATTTTGTTGCTACTGTTTTCTGCGTGTCAAGTATTTATTCCTATGACCATGAGATCATATAACTCACTGACACCGGAGGAATGCTTTGTGTGTATCAAACGTCGCAACGTAACTGGGTGACTATAAAGATGCTCTACAGGTATCTCCGAAGGTGTTAGTTGAGTTAGTATGGATCAAGACTGGGATTTGTCACTCCGTGTGACGGAGAGGTATCTCGGGGCCCACTCGGTAATACAACATCACACACAAGCCTTGCAAGCAATGTGACTTAGTGTAAGTTGCGGGATCTTGTATTACGGAACGAGTAAAGAGACTTGCCGATAAACGAGATTGAAATAGGTATGCGGATACTGACGATCGAATCTCGGGCAAGTAACATACCGAAGGACAAAGGGAATGACGTACGGGATTATATGAATCCTTGGCACTGAGGTTCAAACCATAAGATCTTCGTAGAATATGTAGGATCCAATATGGGCATCTAGGTCCCGCTATTGGATATTGACCGAGGAGTCTCTTGGGTCATGTCTACATAGTTCTCGAACCCGCAGGGTCTGCACACTTAAGGTTCGACGTTGTTTTATGCGTATTTGAGTTATATGGTTGGTTACCGAATGTTGTTCGGAGTCCCGGATGAGATCACGAACGTCACGAGGGTTTCCGGAATGGTCCGGAAACGAAGATTGATATATAGGATGACCTCATTTGGTTACCGGAAGGTTTTCGTGCATTACCGGAAAAGTTTCGGGCTCATCGGTAGTGTACCGGGAGTGCCGGGAGGGGTGCCGGGGACCATCGGGAGGGGTGTCACGCCCCAAGGGGTCTCATGGGCTATGGGAAGAGATAAACCAGCCCCTAGTGGGCTGGAATAAGTTCCCACTTAGGCCCATAAGGTTTGAGAAGGAAAAAACACAAGGTGGAAAGAGTTTCCAAGTGGGAAGGTGGAATCCTACTCCAAGTAGGATTGGAGTAGGACTCCTCCACCTCCAATTTCGGCCAAACCTTTAGGTTTTGAGGCTGCCTCCTCCCCTCCCTCCCACCTATATATATGGAGGTTTTAGGGCTGATTTGAGACGACTTTTCCACGGCAGCCCGACCACATACCTCCACGGTTTTTCCTCTAGATCGCGTTTCTGCGGAGCTCGGGCAGAGCCCTGCTGAGACAAGGTCATCACCAACCTCCGGAGCGCCGTCACGCTGCCGGAGAACTCTTCTACCTCTCCGTCTCTCTTGCTGGATCAAGAAGGCCGAGATCATCGTCGAGCTGTACGTGTGCTGAACGCGGAGGTGCCGTCCGTTCGGTACTAGATCGTGGGACTGATCGCGGGATTGTTCGCGGGGCGGATCGAGGGACGTGAGGACGTTCCACTACATCAACTGCGTTCTCTAACGCTTCTGCTGTACGGTCTACGAGGGTACGTAGATCACTCATCCCCTCTCGTAGATGGACATCACCATGATAGGTCTTCGTGCGCGTAGGAAAATTTTTGTTTCCCATGCGACGTTCCCCAACAAACCTAAGAATAGAAGATATGGTAAGAATGACTTCGCTGCTAGAAAGCATGGTAAAGAAAGGAAACCATGGGTTCAGAAACCCATGCCATTTCCTCCCAAACCATCCAAGAAAAAGGATGATGAGGATTTTGAGCGCTTCGTTGAAATGATCAGACCTGTATTTCTGCAAATGCGTTTGACGGATATGCTCAAGATGTCTCCGTATGCTAAGTACATGAAGGATATTGTGACTAATAAGAGGAGGATGCCTGTTCTCGAGATGTCCGCCATGCTTGCCAATTGCACTTTCAAGGGTGGAACTCCTAAGAAACTAGGTGATCCCGGTGTGCCCACTATACCTTGCTCCATTAAAGGGAACTATGTTAGAACTGCGTTATGCGACCTTGGAGCCGGTGTTAGTGTTATGCTTCTCTCTCTTTATCGTAGACTTGAACTGGATAAGTTGATACCCACTAAAATCTCTCTGCAAATGGCCGACAAATCAACTGCTTTCCCTATTGGCATTTGCGAGGATGTGCCTGTTGTGGTTGCTAACACCACTATCTTAACAGACTTTGTTATCTTGGATATTCACGAGGACCATGCCATGGCTGTCATTCTCGAAAGAACCTTTTAAACACTGCAGGGGCTGTTATAGATTGCAACAAATGCAATGTCACTTTCCATGTCAACGGTAATGAGCATATGGTGCACTTTCTGAAGAAACAATATCGAGTACATTGCATCAATGCTATCGAGAAGACTTCATCGATTCTTATTGGGAGCTTTGAATGCCCTATTCCTCGTGTCAAGACTAAGTATGACTTGCTTGTTGGGGAGATACACATCCCCATTGAGGTGACCTAGTGACTATTCGAAAATTCTCCATTCTCTTTCGCGAAAAGGTTTGTCGAGGAGACTTGATCAACCTCATTGACGGATTTTATTTTGATGACCATGAGATGGATGAATTGAGGAGTCACAAACCTCTGTTCCAAGCTTTCACTTTAGGTTGCGTAGAAGGAAAATGATAGATTTAGTTTAGTTTTGCCTATTTTCTGTTTTAGCGTCCGGTAGAAAAGTACCCCGAAAGTAAAAGTTCTCCGAACGTCCTGAAAATCAAGTATGATTTTTTCTGGATTTTTAAAAAAATACTGAGATGAAGAGATTGTTTGGGGGCTGCACCAGTGGGCCACAAGCCCAGGGGCGCGGGCACACCCCCTGGCCGCACCACCCAGGCTTGTGGGGCCCACAAGCATCCCCTCCATTCATTCTTGCTCTCATCTGGATCTCCTACCTCCAGACAAAATTATTTCGCAGCTCAAACTCGTGTTCTTGCTCTTCTTGCTGGGATTTTCGATCTCTTTTCTCAAAGCACCATTCTCCGAACTGTTTTGGGGAAATTACTCCTTGTTAAGTGTCTCCTCCATTGGTCCAATTAGTTTTTTCTCTAGTGCCTTATACTTCGCGTATTTTTGCTGCCTTGGTGACCCTGTTCTTGAGCTTTGCATGCTAATTTTAGCTGGTCCTGAGTAGTTTTGATGCGTAATATGGCATCTAGGCACTAGTTGCAGTAGTTTCTACGAGTTTAGTTGAGCCTTGTTCACTTTTCCTTAGAATCACTAAAACTTTCAGAAATTTTCAGAGATAGGAAAAGGGAAAAGATGAGGAGGTTCTTAAGAGGCTCGTCAAGCCGTGACCCCAAGGATGATGGGAGTGAGAAGAAGCCCAAGTATCTGGTCCCTCGAGTCGCAGAAGTTCGAGCGTGGGAGTGGCCAAGCGACGTGTTCTTACGCGCCGCTGGAATTTATGAGGACTTTTATCACTTGGTCGAGAATGCAGGCCTTACCGCCTTCGTTGAAGATAAGTGTCCGCAATACCCCCTCTTCACTAATATCTTCATACAAAGCTTTAACTTCTATTCGAGGAAGAATCCTCCTATGGTTGAGTTCAAACTTTATGATATCCCCCAGCGCATGTCACTCCAGTATTTTTGCAATGTTTGCAAAGTACCTTACGTTGGGGATATTCATGAACCTCGTCCATGGGACTTAGAAACTTTCATCGATACAATTGATGTAGGAGAGGAGAGAGGAGTGTCTTGCGCTAGAGCTGCTAGCACTCATTTTCCCGTGCTTCAATACTTCTCATTATTTGTGAGAAAATGTTTGATTGGCCGTGGGAAAGCTGGGTCACTTAATTCCCCAGATCTTGCGGTCTTGTGCGAAGCCCTTTATAACGATAAAACTTAGAGCTTGGGCACTATAGTAGCTCAACGTTTGAACATGAACCGTTCTAAAGGCGTTGTCTATGGAGGTATCTATGCTACTCTCCTTGCCAGACACTTTGAGATACCCATTAGACTGGACGAGGAAGAAGAGATTCTTCTTCCTGAGAGATATCTAGATTACGATAGCATGGTTCGCCGTGACTTTCTTGATAGAGATATAAATAGAAGGATGATTTATAACCTTGTATTTAGTCAGGGTACTCGTGAGACTATTACTTTGCCTGCTCCTTCTTTGTTCATTCTTCATGGAGGCAGGTACATCATTATGCCCTCGTATTGGAATTATGCCCTAGAGGCAATAATAAATATAGTTGTTATTATAATTCCTGTATCAAGATAATCGTTTATTATCCATGATATAATTGTATTGAATGAAGACTCATTTACATGTGTGGATACGTCGACAAAACACTGTCCCTAGCAAGCCTCTAGTTGGCTACCGAGTTGATCAAAGATAGTCAGTGTCTTCTGATTATGAACAAGGTGTTGTTGCTTGATAACTGGATCACGTCATTAGGAGAATCACGTGATGGACTAGACCCAAACTAATAGACGTAGCATGTTGATCGTGTCATTTTGTTGCTACTGTTTTTCTGCGTGTCAAGTATTTGTTCCTATGACCATGAGATCATATAACTCACTAACACCGGAGGAATACTTTGTGTGTATCAAACGTCGCAACGTAAATGGGTGACTGTAAAGATGCTCTACAGGTATCTCCGAAGGTGTTCGTTGAGTTAGTATGGATCAAGACTGGGATTTGTCACTCCGTGTGACGGAGAGGTGTCTCGGGGCCCACTCGGTTATACAACATCACACACAAGCCTTGCAAGCAATGTAACTTAGTGTAAGTTGCGGGATCTTGTATTACGGAACAAGTAAAGAGACTTGCCGGTAGACGAGATTGAAATAGGTATGCGGATACTGACGATCGAATCTTGGGCAAGTAACATACCGACGGACAAAGGGAATGACATACGGGATTATATGAATCCTTGGCACTGAGGTTCAAACGATAAGATCTTCGTAGAATATGTAGGATCCAATATGGGCATCCAGGTCCCGCTATTGGATATTGACCAAAGAGTCTCTCGGGTCATGTCTACATAGTTCTCGAACCCGCAGGGTCTGCACACTTAAGGTTCGACGTTGTTTTATGCGTATTTGAGTTATATGGTTGGTTACCGAATGTTGTTCGGAGTCCCGGATGAGATCACGGACGTCACGAGGGTTTCCGCAATGGTCCGGAAACGAAGATTGCTATATAGGATGACCTCATTTGATTACCGGAAGGTTTTCGGAGTTACGGGGAATGTATCGGGAATGACGAATGGGTTCCGGGAGTTCACCGGTGGGGGCAACCCACCCCAGGGAAGCCCATAGGCCTTGAGGGTGGCACACCAGCCCTTAGTGGGCTGGTGGGACAGCCCAAAAGGGCCCTATGCGCGTTGGAAGAAAAATCAAAGAGAAAAGAAAAAAAGGAGGAGGTGGGAAAGGAAAGAAGGACTCCACCCACCAAACCAAGTAGGACTCGGTTTGGGGGGGGGCGTCCTTCCCCCCTTTGGCTCGGCCGACCCCCTTGAGGCTCCTTGAACCCCAAGGCAAGGTCACCCTCTCCCACCTATATATACGGAGGTTTTAGGGCTGATTTGAGACGACTTTTCCACGGAAGCCCGACCACATACCTCCACGGTTTTTCCTCTAGATCGCGTTTATGCGGAACTCGGGCGGAGCCCTGCTGAGACGAGATCATCACCAACCTTCGGAGCGCCGTCACGCTGCCAGATAACTCTTCTACCTCTCCATCTCTCTTGCTGGATCAAGAAGGCCGAGATCATTGTCGAGCTGTACGTGTGCTCAACGCGGAGGTGCCGTCCATTCGGCGCTAGATCGTGGGACTGATCGCAGGATAGTTCGCGGGGCGGATCGAGGGACGTGAGGACGTTCCACTACATCAACCGCGTTCACTAACGCTTCTGCTGTATGGTCTACAAGGGTACGTAGATCACTCATCCCCTCTCGTAGATGGACATCACCATGATAGCTCTTCGTGCGCGCAGGAAATTTTTTGTTTCCCATGCGACGTTCCCCAACAGTGGCATCATGAGTTAGGTTCATGCGTAGATGTCTTCTCGAGTAGAACACAAAAGTTTTTCTGGGCGGTGATGTGCGTTTTGCTGCCCTCCTTAGTCTTTTCTTGATTCCGCGGTATTGTTGCATTGAAGCGGCTTGTACCGACATTACTCGTTCGCTTACGAGAGACTGGTTTCATCGCTACGAGTAACCCCGTTGCTCAAAGATGACTGGCAAGTGTCGGTTTCTCCAACTTTAGTTGAATCGGATTTGACCGAGAAGGTCCTTGGATGAGGTTAAATAGCAACTCATATATCTCCGTTGTGGTGTTTGCGTAAGTAAGATGCGATCCTACTAGATACCCATGGTCACCACGTAAAACATGCAACAACAAAATTAGAGGACGTCTAACTTGTTTTTGCAGGGTATGCTTGTGATGTGATATGGCCAACGATATGATGTGATATATATTGGATGTATGAGATGATCATGTTGTAATAGATAATATCGACATGCACGTCGATGGTACGGCAACCGGCAGGAGCCATAGGGTTGTCTTTATACTAATGTTTGTGCTTGCAGATGCGTTTACTATTTTGCTAGGATGTAGCTTTAGTATTAATAGCATGAGTAGCACGACAACCTCGATGGAGACACGTTGATGGAGATCATGGTGTGGCGCCGGTGACAAGAAGATCGTGCCGGTGCTTTGGTGATGGATATCAAGAAGCACGTGACGATGGCCATATCATGTCACTTATGAATTGCATGTGATGTTAATCCTTTTATGCAACTTATTTTGCTTAGAACGACGGTAGCATTATGAGGTGATCTGTCACTAAAATTTCAAGACGAAATTGTGTTCTCCCCGATTGTGCACCGTTGCTACAGTTCGTCGTTTCGAGACACCACGTGATGATCGGGTGTGATAGACTCAACGTTCACATACAACGGGTGCAAAACAGTTGCGCACGCGGAACACTCGGGTTATGCTTGACGAGCCTAGCATGTGCAGACATGGCCTCGGAACACATGAGGCCGAAAGGTCGATCATGAATCATATAGATGATATGATTAGCATAGGGATTCTTACCACTGAAACTATACTCAACTCGCGTGATGATCGGACTTGAGCTAGTGTAAGTGGATCATGAACCACTCAAATGACTAGAGAGATATACTTTTTGAGTGGGAGTTTAGCGAATAATTTGATTATGTTAAACTCTAATTATCTTGAACATAGTCTAAGTCCACTTTGAATATATTTGTGTTGTAGATCATGGCTGACGCGACAGTCACCCTGAATTTTAATACGTTCCTAGAGAAAGCTAAGTTGAAAGCTGATGGAAGCAACTTTGTAGACTGGGCTCGTAATCTTAAGCTAATCTTACAAGCTGGGAAGAAGGATTATGTCCTTAATGCTGCGCTAGGAGATGAACCACCCGCTACGGCTGATCAGGATGTTAAGAACGCTTGGTTAGCACGTAAGGAGGACTACTCAGTAGTTCAATGTGCAGTCTTGTATGGCTTAGAACCGGGACTTCAACGTCGCTTTGAGCGTCATGGAGAATTTGAGATGTTCCAGGAGTTGAAGTTTATCTTTCAGAAGAACGCCCGGATCGAGAGGTATGAGACCTCCGATAAATTCTATGCTTGCAAGATGGAGGAGAACTCGTCTATCAGTGAACATGTGCTCAAAATGTCTGGGTACTCAAACCGTCTAGCTGAGCTGAGGATTGAACTCCCGCAAGAGGCTATCACTGACAGAATCCTTCAATCACTGCCGCCAAGCTATAAAGGCTTTGTGTTGACCTACAACATGCAAGGGATGAACAAGTCACCCAGCGAGTTGTTTGCGATGCTGAAAGTCGCAGAGTCTGAACTCCGTAAAGAGCATCAAGTGTTGATGGGGAATAAGACCACTAGTTTCAAGAGAAACGACAAAGGCAAGAAGGGTAATTCAAAGAAGAGCGGCAAGCCTGTTGCCAATCCGACGAAGAAACCCAAAACTGGACCTAAGCCTAAAACAGAGTGTTATTATTGCAAGGGTATGGGTCACTGGAAGCGCAATTGCCCCAAGTATCTGGCAGATAAGATGGTGGCCAAAGAAAAATCAGGTATATTTGATATACATGTTATTGATGCGTACTTAACCGGCTCTCGTAGTAGTGCCTGGGTATTCGATACCGGTTCTGTTGCTCATATTTGCAACTCGAAACAGGAACTACGGAATAGACGAAGGCTGGCGAAAGATGAAGTGACGATGCGCGTAGGAAATGGTTCCAAGGTTGATGCAATCGCCGTCGGCACAGTTTCACTTCAGTTACCATCAGGATTAGTTATGAACTTGAATCATTGTTATTTAGTGCCTGCGTTGAGCATGAACATTATATCTGGATCTTGTTTATTGCAAGACGGTTACTCTTTTAAGTCAGAGAATAATGGTTGTTCTATTTATATGAGTAACATCTTTTATGGTCATGCACCCAATGTGAGAGGATTGTTCAAATTGAATCTTGATAGCGATACACACATACATAACATTGAGACCAAAAGAGTTAGAGTTAACAATGATAGCGCCATATTTTTGTGGCACTGCCGCTTAGGTCATATTGGTGTAAAGCGCATGAAGAAACTCCATGCCGATGGACTTTTGGAGTCACTTGACTTTGATTCACTTGACACATGCGAACCATGCCTCATGGGCAAGATGACTAAAACTCCATTCTCCGGAACAATGGAGCATGCAAGTGACTTGTTGGAAATCATACATACCTATGTGTGTGGTCCGATGAGCGTAGAGGCATGCGGCGGATATCGTTATTTTCTCACCTTCACTGACGATTTGAGTAGATATGGTTATGTCTACTTAATGAAGCACAAGTCTGAAACATTTGAAAAGTTCAAGCAATTTCAGAGTGAAGTTGAAAATCATCGTAACAAGAAGATGAAGTTCCTACGGTCTGATCGTGGGGGTGAATATCTAAGTTTTGAGTTTGGTGCTCACTTAAGACAATGTGGAATTGTTTCACAGTTGACACCGCCTGGAACACCACAGCATAATGGTGTGTCCGAACGTCGTAATCGTACTCTATTAGAGATGGTGCGATCTATGATGTCTCTTACCGATTTGTCGTTATCGTTTTGGGGTTATGCATTAGAAACAGCTGCATTCACTTTAAATAGGGCCAATCAAAATCCGTTGAGACGACACCATACGAACTGTGGTATGGCAAAAGGCCAAAGTTGTCGTTTCTTAAAGTTTGGGGATGTGATGCTTATGTCAAAAAGCTTCAGCCTGAAAAGCTGGAAACCAAAGCGGAAAAGTGCATCTTCATAGGTTACCCAAAAGAGACAGTTGGGTACACCTTCTATCTCAAATCCGAGGGCAAAGTGTTTGTTGCTAAAAACTGAGCTTTTCTCGAGAAGGAGTTTCTCTCGAGAGAATTGAGTGGGAGGAAGATAGAACTTGACGAGGTTGTCGAACCTCTCATCCCTCTGGATGGTGGCGCAGGGCAAGGGGAAATCTCTGTCGTTGCGACGCCGGTTGAGGAGGAAGTTAATGATGAAGATCATGAAACTCCGGTTCAAGTTTCTGTCGAACCACGCAGGTCGACGAGACCACGTGCTGCTCCATAGTGGTACGGTAATCCCATCTTATCAATCATGTTGTTGGACAACAATGAACCTGCAAATTATGAAGAAGCAATGGTGGGCCCAAATTCCAACAAATGGCTAGAAGTCATGAAGTCCGAGATAGGATCCATGTATGAGAACAAAGTGTGGACTTTGGAAGTACTGCCTGAAGGCCGCAAGGCTATTCAGAACAAATGGATCTTTAAGAGGAAGACGAACGCTGACGGCAATGTGATCGTTTATAAAGCTCGACTTGTGGCAAAGGGTTTTTCACAAGTTCAAGGAGTTGACTACGATGAGACATTCTCACCCGTAGCGATGCTTAAGTCCGTCAGAATCATGTTAGCAATAGCTGCATTTTTCGATTATGAAATCTGGCAGATGGATGTCAAAACGGCATTCCTTAACGGTTTCCTTAAGGAAGAATTGTATATGATGCAACCCGAAGGTTTTCTCGATCCTAAGAATGCTAACATGGTGTGCAAGCTCCAGCGATCCATTTATGGACTGGTGCAAGCATCTCGGAGTTGGAACAAACGCTTTGATGAGGTGATCAAAGCATTTGGGTTTATACAAGTGGTTGGAGAATCTTGTATTTACAAGAAAGTGAGTGGGAGCTCTGTGGCGTTTCTAATATTATATGTGGATCACATATTGTTGATTGGAAACAACGTAGAGTTTTTGGAGAGCATAAAGGATTACTTGAATAAAAGTTTCTCTATGAAGGACCTAGGAGAACCTTCTTACATTCTATGCATTAAGATCTATAGGGATAGATCAAAACGCCTGATAGGACTTTCACAAAGCACATACCTTGATTAAGTTTTGAAGAGGTTCAAAATGGAACAGTCCAGGAAGGGGTTCTTGCCAGTTTTACAAGGTACGAGATTGAGTAAGACTCAGTGCCCAGCAGCTGATGAGGATAGAGAGCATATGCGCTCCGTCCCCTATGCTTCAGCCATAGGTTCTATCATGTATGCAATGCTGTGCACTAGACCGGACGTTAGCTTGGCCATAAGTATGGCAGGTAGGTTCCAGAGTAATCCAGGAGTGGTTCACTGGACAGCGGTCAAGAATATCCTGAAGTACCTGAAAAGGACTAAGGAGATGTTTCTCGTGTATGGAGGTGACGAAGAGCTTGCCGTAAAAGGTTACGTCGATGCAAGCTTTGACACAGATCCGGACGACTCTAAGTCGCAAACCGGATACGTATTTATTCTTAATGGGGGTGCGGTAAGCTGGTGCAGTTCCAAGCAAAGCGTCGTAGCAGATTCTACATGTAAAGCGGAGTACATAGCTGCCTCGGAGGCGGCTAAGGAGGGTGTCTGGATGAAGCAGTTCATGACGGATCTTGGAGTGGTGCCAAGCGCACTGAATCCAATAACCATGTTCTGTGACAACACAGGTGCCATTACCTTAGCAAAGGAACCACGGTTTCACAAGAAGTCCAGACACATCAAACGACGCTTCAACCTCATCCGCGACTACGTCGAAGGGAGGACGTAAATATATGCAAAGTGCACACGGATCTGAATGTAGCAGACCCGCTGACTAAACCTCTTCCACGGGCAAAGCATGATCAACACCAGAACTGTATGGGTGTTAAATTTATTACAATGTAATTCGCATGATGATGTGAGGGCTAGATTATTCACTCTAGTGCAAGTGGGAGACTGTTGGAATTATGCCCTAGAGGCAATAATAAATATAGTTGTTATTATAATTCCTGTATCAAGATAATCGTTTATTATCCATGCTATAATTGTATTGAATGAAGACTCATTTACATGTGTGGATACATAGACAAAACACTGTCCCTAGCAAGCCTCTAGTTGGCTAGCGAGTTGATCAAAGATAGTCAGTGTCTTCTAATTATGAACAAGGTGTTGTTGCTTGATAACTGGATCACCTCATTAGGAGAATCACGTGATGGACTAGACCCAAACTAATAGACGTAGCATGTTGATCGTGTCATTTTGTTGCTACTGTCTTTCTGCGTGTCAAGTATTTGTTCCTATGACCATGAGATCATATAACTCACTAACACCAGAAGAATACTTTGTGAGTATCAAACGTCACAACGTAACTGGGTGACTATAAAGATGCTCTACAGGTATCTCCGAAGGTGTTCGTTGAGTTAGTATGGATCAAGACTGGGATTTGTCACTCCGTGTGACGGAGAGGTATCTCGGGGCCCACTCGGTAATACAACATCACACACAAGCCTTGCAAGCAATGTAACTTAGTGTAAGTTTCGGGATCTTGTATTACGGAACGAGTAAAGAGACTTGCCGGTAAACGAGATTGAAATAGGTATGCGGATACTGACGATCGAATCTCGGGCAACTAACATACCGAAGGACAAAGGGAATGACATACGGGATTATATGAATCCTTGGCACTGAGGTTCAAACGATAAGATCTTCGTAGAATATGTAGGATCCAATATGGTAATCCAGGTCCCGCTATTGGATATTGACCGAGGAGTCTCTCGGGTCATGTCTACATAGTTCTCGAACCCGCAGGGTCTGCACACTTAAGGTTCGACGTTGTTTTATGCGTATTTGAGTTATATGGTTGGTTACTGAATGTTGTTTGGAGTCCTGGATGAGATCACGGACGTCACGAGGGTTTCCGGAATGGTCCGAAAACGAAGATTGATATATAGGATGACCTCATTTGATTACCGGAAGGTTTTCGGAGTTACCGGCAATGTATCGGGAATGACGAATGGGTCCCGGGAGTTCACCGGGGGGCAACCCACCCCGGGGAAGCCCATAGGCCTTGATGGTGGCGCACCAGCCCTTAGTGGGCTGGTGGGACAGCCCAAAAGGGCCCTATGCGCATTGCAAGAAAAATCAAAGAGAAAAAAAAGGAGGAGGTGGGAAAGGAAAGAAGGACTCCACCCACCAAACCAAGTAGGACTCGGTTTGGGGGGGAGTCCTTCCCCCCTTTGGCTCGGCCGACCCCCTTGAGGCTCCTTGAGCCCCAAGGCAAGGTCCCCCCTCTCCCACTTATATATACGGAGGTTTTAGGGCTGATTTGAGACGACTTTTCCATGGCAGCCCGACCACATACCTCCACGGTTTTTCCTCTAGATCGCGTTTCCGCGGAACTCGGGCGGAGCCCTGCTGAGACGAGATCATCACTAACCTCCGGAGCGCCGTCACGCTGCGAGAGAACTCTTCTACCTCTCCATCTCTCTTGCTGGATCAAGAAGGCCGAGATCATCGTCGAGCTGTACGTGTGCTGAACGCGGAGGTGCCGTCCGTTCGGCGCTAGATCGTGGGACTGATCGCGGGATAGTTCGCGGGGCGGATCGAGGGACGTGAGGACGTTCCACTACATCAACCGCGTTCATTAACGCTTCTGCTGTACGGTCTACAAGGGTACGTAGATCACTCATCCCCTCTCGTAGATGGACATCACCATGATAGGTCTTCGTGCGCGCAGGAATTTTTTTTGTTTCCCATGCGACGTTCCCCAACACCTCGGACATCAACGCATATTGGGGCTTGGCCCAACCACATGTGCCCATGCCCGAGCCACCAGTCGAGTACCAGACGATAGTTTATCAGTGGGAGCCAGAAGAGCTCACACAGGAGTGGCATCCTCAGTCCACTCCGGAGTACCCCGGAGCTGGATATTTCCCTCCTTGGGAGTAGACCAACTTAGACCAAAAGCCTAAGCTTGGGGGAGTACGTGTTTCTCACTGACTTTACATTCTTGCTTATGCTTTCATTTTGTTCGTCGGTGTTCACACTTTGCCACTGTATCATCCTTGTTAGTTTATTTTCTTTTTCTCATTTTGTTTTCCTGTGTCTGTCTAGTTTGAGAAAACCCAAAAAGATTTTCTTTTTCTTCTTTTGCTTGTTGGGAGCTTTCCCGTGTAGATAGTTTTCTTTTTCTTTGGGTCAAGGTAGAAGACCATGGTTACACTGTTTAGTGGCTCTCGCATGCATACCTGTTTAGCTTTCAAAGAGACATATTACTTTGTCTTCTCCTTTGTGTTTGCCTGCAGATTCCAGCTTTAGTCCAATGCACGAGCACGCTTATTATTGTTCACATCGTTCGGTCGTGCAAGTGAAAGGCAATAATGATGATATATGATGAAGTGACTGAGCCTGGAAAAGCTGGTATGAACTCGATCTATTTTGTTTTTCTAAATATGACTAGCTCATCATTCCTGATTCAGCTTTGTTGTGAGAGAAACATGTTTGCAATGACAATTTAGAGATCATAGTTGCTTATGCCATGCTTACTTAGCTAGGAGCTTATAATGGTTTGTCTTGGTTGCCAACATGAATGTTGAGATGACTATGATGTATTATGATAGGACGGTATCCTCCTCTGAATGTTTCAAGTGTCTTGACTTGGCGCATGTTTACGCATGTAGTTGAAACAAAATCAACATAGCCTCTATGATATTCATGTTCATGGTGATTTATGTCCTACTCATGCTTGCACTCAATGTTGGTTAATCTCAACGCATCTTGATGACTGTTGTCGCTCTCTAGTTGCTCACTTCCCAGTATTTTGCTAGCCTTCACTTGTACTAAGCGGGAATACAGCTTGTGCATCCACCTCCATAAACCCAAAGTTGTGCCATATGAATCCACCATACCTACCTATGTGCGGTATCTACCTGCCTTTTCAAGTAAATTTGCATGTGTCACTCTCTAAATCTTCAAGAAATAATCTGTTTTGCATGCCTGAACCGCTCATGTGGTGACAGGGGGCTATTGGTATCTTCCATGCTAGGTGTGTTATCCTCGATATGTGTTTATTCACTATCATTCACGAGAAAGGGGTCGGTAATTGGAATTCTCAGTTCTATGCTCAAATCGAGAAGATAATTGCAAACAAAACTCCCCCAGGATTGATATTGGTATGGACGGTACCCGAGGATTCGACTAGCCATGGAGTGTGATTGATTGGTGGTGGGGGAGTGAAAACCTTACTTTTCTGTTTGGGAACCGCCTATAGCATGTGTAGCGTGGAAGATGTTGAGAGCTCTTAGTCATTGCGTTGACAATGAAAGCATGCCACCCAAAATTATTATATCTATTTTCAAAGCTTGAGCTCTAGCACCTCTGCAAATCAATGCTTCCCTCTGCGAAGGGCGTGTCTATTTATGTTCCTGTTGAGTCATCCTCCTCTTACAAAAGCGCCAATTAGAGAGCACCTCTGTCGTTTTTATGCTTTGCTTTTAGCTATGTTAATTATGACTGTGAGTGGATCTTCATTGCCATGAATTACAATGTTTAGTCAGCCCTTGGTCTTTGAAGGTGCTCTGCATTTATGTTTTGCGGTCTCAGAAAGAGCTAGCGAGATACCGTCTGTTCGTACTGCTTCATGTTGTTTTGATTGAAGTGTTGACATTTGAGGCTTATTATTATTTGCTCGCTAGCTGATTATGAAATTGATATGAGTTTACCGTGAGACCTAGATGTCATTTGCTTATGTGGTTTCCTTGTGATCTTGCTGAAACTCTGGATATGAGTTAGACATAGTTGCAACAACAAGATCAAACAGAGTTCGTCAAAGTTTTTTTGTCTCTTTCAGTTTGTCAACTGAATTGCTTGAGGACAAGCAAGGCTTTAAGCATGGGGGAGTTGATACGTCTCCGTCGTATCTACTTTTCCGAACTCTTTTGCCCTTGTTTTGGACTCTAATTTGCATGATTTGAATGGAACTAACCCGGACTGGCGCTGTTTTCAGCAGAATTGCCATGGTGTTGTTTTTGTGCAGAAATAAAAGTTCTCAGAATGTCCTGAAACTTTACGGAGAATTTTTCAGGGATGAAAGAAAAATACTTGGGCAAAGATCCACCTAGGGGGCTTGCCAGTGGGCCACAAGCCCCTGGGTCACGGCCACCCCCTAGGCCGCGCCGTGAGGGCTTGTGGGGCCCACGTGGCACCACCGCCCCCAAACTCAGCTCTATATCTAACGTCTCGCACGGAAAAAATCAGAGAGAAGGTTTCATCGTGTTTTACGATATGGAGGCGCCGCCACCTCCTGGTCTTCATCTGGAGGGCAGATCTGGAGTCCGTTCGGGGCTCCGGAGAGGGGAAATTGTCGCCATCGTCATCATCAACCTTCCTCCATCGACAATTCCATGATGCTCTTCATCGTTCGTGAGTAATCTCATCGTAGGCTTGCTGGACGGTGATGACTTGGATGAGATCTATCATGTAATCGAGTTAGTTTGTGACGGGGATTGATCCCGAGTAACCACTATGTACTAGATTGATGTTGCTACTACTTGGCTATGCTTAATGCTTGTCACTAGGGCCCAAGTGCCATGATTTCAGATCTGAACCTATTCTGTTGTCGCCAATATATGTGTGTTTTAGATCCTATCTTGCAAGTTGTAGTCACCTACTATGTGTTATGACCCGGCAACCCTGGAGTGACAATAGCCGGAACCCCTCCCGGAGATGACTATAGTATGAGGTGTTCATGTATTCACCGCGTGTTAATGCGTTGGTCCGGTTCTTTATTAAAAGGAGAACCTTAATATCCCGTTGTTTCCATTAGGACCCCACTGCCACGGGAGGGATGGACAATAGATGTCATGCAAGTTCTTTTCCCTAAGCACGTATGACTACATACGGAATACATGCCTACATTAGATTGACGAACGGGAGCTAGTTACTTATCTCTCTGTGTTATAGCTGTTACATGATGAATCACATCCGTCGTACTCATCCATCACCGATCCACTGCCTACGAGTCTTTTACTACTGGTCCTTGCTATGTTACTTTGTCTGGCTTGTCCCTTGCTACAAAAGGGATTGGTCCACTTTGCTACTACTGTTGCTACTGTTGTTACTCTGCTGCTACTGCTACTGATGTTCCTTGCTACTTTGTTGTTACTTGTTGCAAGATCCTTTTCGTCACTGTTGTCACAGAAGAATAGTTCTCCGTCCACGTGCAACGTACTGGCGCCATTGATACAACAATTAGGAATAGTCTGCCGTCACAGATCGTTTCTCACTCCGTTGCTATCATACAACTTTGCTACTGATACTTTGCTTGCAGACACTAATCTTTCAGGTGTGGTTGAACCTGAAAAACTCAGCTGCTAATACTTGAGAATATTCTTTCGCTTCCCCTTGTGTGCAAATCAACAAATTTGGGTCGAATACTCTACCCTCGAAAACTGTTGCGATCCCCTACACTTGTGGGTTATCAGTGGCGGATTGGATCGAGGATCCGGGTGGCTGTTCTCTTAATGGAGGGGATGAGTCTACGGATAGTGAGGGTGATGTGTGGGTGGATGGGGCCATCGTTTACAAGCGTGGTAGTACACGTCTCCCGGTCATGATAGCTACCCGCGAGCAGAGGCCGATGATTAAGCCTAAAGGGGATAGGTAAGTACATTTACTCTTTTTTAGCTTTTTCCTTCAAGTTTCTTCAAATATCTAATGCGTTGACCTTATCATACTGTAGGGGATGGACACACACTCGTGGAGTCCGCAAGACGAACAACGTCCTTGGTGTGCTTTGCTGGACAAATTTCCCGGGGTTTGTCAAGTTGCCTGGTGAGGGTCAGGTTCCTACACTAGGATTTACCTCGGAGCACTACCAGGCTGCGCAGGCCCCGCCGGTGGAGATTATAGATGGTGCCTTGTGCCACACGAGGACCGAGATGGTGATCAACAACTTTTGGGTAAATTATCCTTTTACATAATCTAAAATTAACAATATAGCTAATTATTGTACTAATATGTGTCGTCTCGTTTGATTGCAGACCTTCTATAGGTGTTAGGGGGATATGAAGAGGAGGCGGCCAAGGTTATTGAGGCCGAGTGTAGGCGGTTATTACAGAACATACGCCACGAGTCTCGGCCGCACGCTATTCGAGACTACTACGCCACACATGGTCATAAGAAGCACAAGAAGGAGTGACGCGGAAAGTATCTGAAGAAGCAGCAGTACATCAAGGTAATTACCTATTCTTAAGGCCTTGTATGTGGTTTTCTTGATTTGATTCATAGGCGTAGCACTCAAAATTCTTTCTAATAACTTATAGGTTCCCCCGAGATGGTGTGCGGATAAGATGGATTGTTGGAAGGCGTTGGTGGATAAGTGGTGCACAGGCAACTAGCGAGCCGTCCACGACAATGCGAAGGATCGGTGTAGCCAAATGGTTGGTGTGCCACACCATCAAGGCAGCGCCAACTTACTTCAGTTCAGACGAAACTGGGTATGTCGTTTGTGTCATGATTCATCCAATTCATTCTTCATGCTAGCTTGAGCCCCTTACTAATACTTTGTTCCTCTCTTTTAGGCGCATCACAATAAGACGGAGATGCCAGAGTTGTACGACCTTTATGGCATGGCCCATACTGCCTCCTACGAGAAGGCGAAGGCATTCTATGAGTCTGACCTGGATGATCCAAATAACTGCACCAACATCTCATCCCACCACAAGCTCGTGAAATACAAGGACACGGGGAAGGCTTGGAAAGGGGAGGACTTTAACCCGAGCCAGGAACCTTTGGATCCAGAGCTGGTGATGATATCTAGTGGCGGGAGGCCCCATGGCTCGATAGCCATTGGAGATGGGATAATACGTTGTCCACTCACCTCCGAAGATCAAGGCGCGCCAGTTGAGCTCCTGTCCTGAGATAACACCTCGTCCACGGCTAGTCGATCTTGCCATCGAGGTTAGTTGTACGGACTCACAAAACTTTCATCCATTTCATTGTGTGTGTGGCCATCGATCATTACTGTGGTAACGAGGAATGGTGTTGCAGGTTTCTCTTCAGAAAGAGAGAGCGGCAAACCAGGCTGCTCTTGAGAAAATGAGATTGGCAAGCCAGGTTGCTCTTGAGGAGAGGGACCGGACCACGGCTCGGTTGATTGAGGAGGAGAGGGCCCGGAATGAGGCGGCTCACCTGACCATGTACGAGCTTATTGTGGTAAGTTTCTTTTTTACATTAGCCAAATCATGTGTGTAATGTATGTTTCATTACTAACTAATACGACCGACTCTTCAAAATCGAATGTGCAGTCTATGTGCGAGAAGACCGGTCAAGCCCCTCCGCCGATGCCCGTCTTCTGTGCGATTGGCATGGTGAGTTTCATTTCAATGGTCATTATAAAATAGTATTAACAATTGAGTGTCATCATGCTAACTGAGACATTGCAAAATATCTTTTCTGCAGAATAACTCCCAAGTGGCATCGCATGACCCTTCTCCAAGGCAACCGTCTCCAAACGAAGCCGCCGCGAGCAACCCTGGTGTTTCTCCTCCTTGATGACCACGACGGTATGTTTTCTCTAGTTCATTTACGACATAATTAGATAGTTTATCTTAGTTAGGTAAAAACATCATAAGAACCTTGGTTTGCTCATAACTTATCTAATTTAGCTCCAAAATGACATAATAAGCTCAATTCAAATAGGAAAAATGAAAATAAGGAAGAAGAACAAGAAGATAAGAAGAAGAGAAGAAGAAGGAGAAGAAGAAGGAGAAGGAGGAGGAGAAGGCCCTCCTTCTTCTCATTCCTCTTCTTCTCTCCTCCTTCTTCTCCTTCTTCTTCTCCTTCTTCTCTTCTTCTTTTTCTTCTTCTCTCCTTCTTCTTCTTTTTCTTCTCCTTCTTCTTCTGTTCTTGCTTCTTTTCTTTCTTCTTCTACGTAGCTTATTTTCCCCAACAAAGACATACTTAGCTAATTATCCTACAAAATGAAAAAATTAGCTTAGTTAGGTAAAACATCATAAGAACCTAGGTTAGCTCATTAAAATGACTAATTTAGCTCCAAAATTACATAATAAGCTCAAAATGGCATAAGAACCTTGGTTAGCTCATGAATAATATATACTTAGCTTGTTTTCCTCTAAAATGACATAATTATCCCATTTAGCTCCAAAAAGACATACTTAGCTAATTTAGCTCCAAGAAGAGGAGAAGAGGAGAAATGAAAGAAGGAAGAAGAAGAAGAAGAGAAGAAGAAGAGAAGGAGAAGGATAAGATGAAGGAGAAGGAGGAGAAGAAGGAGAAGGAGTCCTACTTCTCCTCCTTCTTCTCCTTCTTCTTCTTCTTCTTCTCCTCCTCTTTATTCTCCTATTTCATATTCTCCTTACCTTATTTTCCCCCCAACAATAACATAATTATCCCATTTAGCTCCAAAAAGGCATACATAGCTAATTTTGCTCGAAGAAGAGGACAAGAGGAGAAGAAAGAGCAAAAATGAAAGGAAGGAAGAAGAAGAAGAGAAGAAGAAGGAGAACTAGGAGAAGAAGGAGAAGGAGCCCTCATTCTTCTCCTTCTTCTTCTCCCCTCCTTCTTCTCCTTATTCTTCTCCTTCTTCTTATCTTCTTATTTTTTTATCTTCTCCTCCTCCTTCTCCTTCTCCTTGTCCTCCTCCTCCTCCTTCTTCTTCTTCTTCTTCTTCTTTTTATTCTCCTTCTTCTCTTCTTGCTTCTTCTATTTCTTCTTCTACGTAGCTTATTTTCCCCCAACAAAGACATACTTAGCTAATTATCCTCCAAAATGACATAATTAGCTTAGTTAGGTATAAACATCATAAGAACCTTGGTTAGCTCAGAACATAGCTAATTTAGCTCCAAAATGACATAATAAGCTCAAAATGGCATAAGAACCTTGGTTAGCTCATGAATATTATAAATTTAGCTGGTTTTCCTCTAAAATGACATAATTAGCTTAGTTAGGTCCAAAATGGCATAAGAACCTTTGTTACCTGGTAAATGTTAGATAGTTAGCTTATTTCCATCCAAATTGACATAATTACCTTAGTTAGGTCAAAACTGGCGTAATAACCTTGCTGAGCTCAAAAAGGTCATATACTTAGCTAATTTTCCTCCACAATGACATAATAAGCTCAAAACGTCATATATGTGTTGTCGTTGTGGTTCTTCTGACTTTCTTATTCCCATTTTGCATATTGGATGTACTACATGCATGGAAGTTGGCATTGATGGAGTGCTTTATTTCTAGTTTTCATTTGAGTTGATGAACAATGTGGAATTATATCTATATGTATATATGGATGAACAATATTTGTATATATATGTGTTGGAATTATGCCCTAGAGGCAATAATAAATATAGTTATTATTATAATTCCTGTATCAAGATAATCGTTTATTATCCATGCTATAATTGTATTGAATGAAGACTCATTTACATGTGTGGATACATAGACAAAACACTGTCCCTACCAAGCCTCTAGTTGGCTAGACAGTTGATCAAAGATAGTCAGTGTCTTCTGATTATGAACAAGGTGTTGTTGCTTGATAACCGGATCACGTCATTAGGAGAATCACGTGATGGACTAGACCCAAACTAATAAACATAGCATGTTGATCGTGTCATTTTGTTGCTACTGTTTTCTGCGTGTCAAGTATTTCTTCCTATGACCATGAGATCATATAACTCACTGACACCGGAGGAATACTTTGTGTGTATCAAACGTCGCAACGTAACTGGGTGACTATAAAGATGCTCTACAGGTATCTCCGAAGGTGTTGGTTGAGTTAGTATGGATCAAGACTGGGATTTGTCACTCCGTGTGACGGAGAGGTATCTCGGGGCCCACTCGGTAATACAACATCACACACAAGCCTTGCAAGCAATGTGACTTAGTGTAAGTTGCGGGATCTTGTATTACGGAACGAGTAAAGAGACTTACCGGTAAACGAGATTTGAAATAGGTATCGGATACTGACGATCGAATCTCGGGCAAGTAACATACCAAAGGACAAAGGGAATGACATACGGGATTATATGAATCCTTGACACTGAGGTTCAAACGATAAGTTCTTCGTAGAATATGTAGGATCCAATATGGGCATCCAGGTCCCGCTATTGGATATTGACCGAGGAGTCTCTCGGGTCATGTCTACATAGTTCTCAAACCCGCAGGGTCTGCACACTTAAGGTTCGACGTTGTTTTATGCGTATTTGAGTTATTTGGTTGGTTACCGAATGTTGTTCGGAGTCCCGGATGAGATCACGGACGTCACGAGGGTTTCCGGAATGGTCCGGAAACGAAGATTGATATATAGGATGACCTCATTTAATTACCGGAAGGTTTTCGGAGTTACCGGGAATGTATCGGGAATGACGAATGGGTTCCGGGAGTTCACCGGGGGGGGGGGGCAACCCACCCCGGGGAAGCCCATAGGCCTTGAGGGTGGCGCACCAGCCCTTAGTGGGCTGGTGGGACAGCCCAAAAGGGCCCTATGCGCATTGGAAGAAAAATCAAAGAGAAAGAAAAAAAAGGAGGAGGTGGGAAGGGAAGGAAGGACTCCCACCCACCAAACCAAGTCCAACTCGGTTTGGGGGGGAGACCTTCCCCCCTTGGCTCGGCCGACCCCCTTGGGGCTCCTTGAGCCCCAAGGCAAGGCCCCCCCTCTCCCACCTATATATACGGAGGTTTTAGGGCTGATTTGAGACGACTTTTCCACGACAGCCCGACCACATACCTCCACGGTTTTTCCTCTAGATCAAGTTTCTGCGGAGCTCGGGCGGAGCCCTGCTGAGACAAGGTCATCACCAACCGGAGAACTCTCCTACCTCACGCTGCCGTCACGCTGCCGGAGAACTCTCCTACCTCTCCGTCTCTCTTGTTGGATCAAGAAGGCCGAGATCATCGTCGAGCTGTACGTGTGCTGAACGCGGAGGTGTCGTCCGTTCGGTACTAGATCGTGGGACTGATCGCGGGATTGTTCGCGAGGCGGATCGAGGGACGTGAGGACGTTCCACTACATCAACCGCGTTCACTAATGCTTCTGCTGTATGGTCTACAAGGGTACGTAGATCACTCAACCCCTCTCGTAGATGGACATCACCATGATAGTTCTTCGTGCGCGTATCAAAATTTTTGTTTCCCATGCGACGTTCCCCATCAATATGGATGAAACTTTGTGCTATGAATATGTGTTGTGACCTATATATGTGCTATGAATTATATGTTCTATGTATATGTAAATGTGTTGTGACCTATATATTGTATATGTGCTATGAATTTTATATATATATATATATATATATGTGTGTGTGTGTGTGTGTGTGTGCTGTGAAATAACAAAAAAACAAAAATGTGACAATATGGGCTCTTTGCCATGTGCCAGCTGATGGCAAAGGCCTTTGCCATTAGGCAGCGGACGGCAAAGGTGCCATGTGGCACCCAGCTGTGCAACCTGGGGCAAGAGCAGTTGGTCCATATAGGCTCTTTGTCGTCCGCTGCCTTGGGAGGCAGACAGCACAGCGGGAGGGAGGATGACGGCAAAGGGATGACAAAGAGCCGATTGGACCAACTATGTGCTAGGCTGACGGCAAAGAGAGGAAGGGAGGCAGACGTCAAAGAAAGGGAGGGAGGTAGACGGCAAAGAGAGGGAGGGAGGCAGACGACAAAGAGAGGGAGGGAGGCAAACGGCAAAGAGAGGGAGGGAGGCAGACGGCAAAGCTTTCGTTAGCCCTAACGGAGGTGTTGCCTCTCGGCTACCGTCTAAACATGTTGGCCGTCTGCTCGATGCCATAGGCAGACGGCAAAGACCTTTGTCATCCGCTTAAGGCAGACTGACGACAAAGAAGGTGATATGCCGTCGAAAGTAGTTACAGGAACTTTGTCACCGGTGAACACCTCTTTGCCATCCGTTATGGCAGACGGCAAAGAGTCTGATTCCTGTAATCGGGCCAACCGGCCCACCTAACCTACCCAAACTGGCCCAACTACTTGGGGATATAAAAAACACCACCCAAACCCTAGCCTCACTCACCCTCATTCCAACTCCCCACCCAGCCGCCACACTCCGTGGGGATCCTCTCAGCCCCTCGCTCGATCCACTCCACGAGGCGCTCTTCCTCTCGTTCACCCCCAGTAGAACCCCCACCCCGGCGCCACTCCCTCCCTCGTAGCCCACCCCACGAGCCCATGCGCTCCCCTCGTTCCACCGAGCCCCCACCCCACGATCCCACCTCGCCTCTGCTCTCCCTTCCTACCGTTCGATCCAGGAGGGATCGAGTAGGGAGCTCACCCAGCGCCTCCCCACCAGACCCACCTAAGCCCCCGCCGACGGTCGGCCGGGCCACTCCGCCTTCGGCCCTTCTCGCCACCCGATCCCCCACCGCTCCGACCACCCTCCTCCCTGCCTCTCCCCGCCGCCTCTAGAACCCCACGAGGGAGACAACCCTCACTCTCCTCGCTCCCTTGCCTCGGGCCGAGTTCCCCTCCCCTCCGGCCCTCCGGCCACCACCGGTGGGCCCTCCTCTCGCCGACCTTGCCTCGGCCTCCCTACTCAGGACCACCGGCCGGATCCGGCCGGCCCTCCACGAGCCGCCCCACCACGCCCCAAGGTTCCTCCGGTCGTCCCTCCTCCGGTAGCCCTCGCGCGGATCAACCTCCTCCACGGCCGGCCTCCTTCCTCGCTGGACTGCTCCATCGACTCCTCTCCATCCGCACCATCGCTTCGGCTCCTCCTTCTCCTCGGGCTTCTTCCTGCACCACCGCACCGCCGTTCGTCGTCGATGTTTCACTCCACCGAGCCACACTCGAGCCCACGTTGCACACCTACAGGTCTCGATGAGCTACCCCCCCCCCCGCATCCTTCCTCTCCCTACTCTGGCTTGCATGCACTCCGACCCCTCCCTGTTAGACATAGGGGATTAGCCCATGTGATTAGTGTAAATGTGAGTATGTAAAAAAGGGAATGAAAAAGAAAAAGTATATATATGTGTATGTATGTGGAAGGGTATGTATGTACGAGATTATATATGTGTATGAATGTATGTATAGTATGTGTGTGTACAGCATGTGTGTAGGTGTAGTGTAGTTGCTCATCCCAATGTGAATGTATGTATGTATAGTATGAAAAAGAAAAAGTATATATAACTTAGCTGTCCCAATGACATGTGGGCCACGCCCCTAAAAACAAAAAATTAATAAAAATAAAAATTAAAGTAAAATCAATTTTATAAATATTTAATATTAATATATAAATTAATTGGATTAATCATTTAGTTAAGAAGTAAATATTGTTTTGGAATATTAGGATTTACTATAATAAAAATAGATAAATAAGTATTAGTTCATATAATGTTTAAGATTAGGTAAGTTAATCAAACAATCTGTTAACTAAAATAAATAAAATTATCCAAAGCAATATGACATGTGGGTCCCACCCCAGTAATTAACTTGATTAAATATTAATTAACCCTAATAATAATTGTGTCTAAGACGTATGGGACCCACTAGTCAGTTTGACCAGTCAACAAGGATGTTAACTGCTGATGTCATGCTGACATCACGCTGATGTCATATCTAATTATCTAATATAATTAAATCTGTTAATTTCTAAATAATTAATAAAACTTTAAAAATTAATATAAAATAAACCGTAAGTTAGATGAAAATAATTTGAACATGAAAATTGATCTCAAAGCGAAATAAACCCGGATACGTTATGTGTTCGTCTCTCTCACGCCCCTAGAATAGCAAACGTGGAAGTTTTCCACCGTTTTCATTTGACCGGTAGTAGCGAGAGACTCGAGAAATATCATCCGATATTTTCCCGACCCGTCTATGACGGATAGCACTGCGTTAGCTCATGCCTAACCGTGCTTTGACATGTCATGCTTAGTGTTCCATCTGTGTTTATATTTATTTATTTCTTCGCCCTCATCTTACCGGTAGACCCCGAGACTGACGCTGCTGCCGGGTTCGTCTACCCACATGACGACCAGCCCTTTGCCGCAGAGCAACAAGGCAAGCAAACACCCATTGATCATCCCTATATCGCATATGCTTTCTCCCTCATGCTTGCATTAGAATTTTGCTATTGTTGTAGTTAGCTCCTATATCTGATGTATAGCCTAACTTTGATGAATTTCTACTTTCGGTACTGCACCATAAAACTGTTTAGAATAGGTGGAGCAGTCACCCCGTCTGACCCCTTAATCCAGTTGCCCCACTTTATTGTCAAGTCTCGATCCCTGATCGACGAGCCAAGATCCGACAAAGCACTTACACTCCCCTTATTTGTACGATGCTGCAGAGCTACTATCGGGTACTGAGGTGACACCTCGGGAAGTACACAGGATGATATCTCTGTAGTACAGCTAGTCGGTCGTGGTTATCGAGGGTGATTCCTCCTACAGGGATGAACTTATCTATTCGAATAGCCGTGTCCACGGTTACATGATGACTTGGAGTTGTTCCCTGATCTTATACAACTACAACTGTTACTTAATTGGATTTGTTTGCTCCGAGATTGCTTCCTCGCAGGGAGTCGAGGGAGAATCTTGGGGCGTGACCTCATATTAATATTGCTGCAACAATTATATTATTACTTGTGTTACCCCTGTTCTACTCTCATCTATTGCTGCAAGATCCCTGAGGATCCTAGTCTTCGATATGACTAGGCCTTTCCCTCTCTTTCTCGCATTGCTGCAGTCAGTCCACATATAAACCCCTTCCTTTGATACTGATGCATACTTAGCATAGTTCTGATGTCAGTCTTGCGATTACTTTGGATGAGTACTCACCGTTGCTTTGCTCCCCCTTTGTCCCCTTGATCCGTTGCTGCGACCAGATGATGGAGCCCAGGAGATGGAGTATCCTGTCGACGACGCCTGCTACCCCGATGGTGCCTGCTGCTACGTGGAGGCTACTGAAGACCAGGAGTTGTTAGGAGTCTCTTAGGCAGGAGGCCTCACCTCGTTCGATCGTTCTATCTTTTGTGCTAGCCTTCTCTAAGGCACCCCATGTTTAATGTTTGTACTCAGATATTTGTTACTTCCGCTGACTCGTGCTTTTTATCGAGCTTCTGTATTCTAGCCCTCGAGGCTCTTGGCTTGTAATATGAAGCTTGTATGTTTTATTTGTGTCCAGAGTTGTGTTGTGATATCTTCCCGTCAGTCCTTGATCTTGGTCGTATGCATTTGCGTGTATGATTAGTGTACGATCAAATCGAGGGCGTCACAAGTTGGTATCAGAGCCAGCTGCCTGTAGGTAGCCCCCTTTCCAACTCCTTGGCCGAAGTTGAGTCTAGTACTTGAAAAACTTACTAACTTTGATCTTGTGGCTTACGGTCCAACATCTCAATCGGGTGGTATTAGTATCTTTTACTCCTTTCCTATACTATGTGTTCTACTCTCTCCTCTCTTTTGGGTTAAAGATTTACTAACTCTAACTCTAGGTCCTCGTAACTAATTCCTCCCCGAGAGGCCCCCATTTTAGATGATGGCTTGATCCATCAGAAGACTCCGAAGATACTCTCCGATGTTCTCTCGAGAACTTTTGCTCATCGCTTTTGCGATTTCCCTTCCTTTGTCAACCACTATGGATGACTAGATACAAATGGCATTCTTATTTTCTTTTCAGTTGCTCTTGTTATATAAGGTACGACGAATTATCTTATGGGGAATTCGTTTGTCCTCAGTTATTCATGTCTTTCACAAGTCCTTCGAATTACTCTTCGATCTTCCAAAATCCTCAGTAGCCTATTGTGCATGACCTTTCTCACCTACTTGTGTTATGGTTAAACCCATATGTCTAGTAGCATTCATTAAAATCCTTAGTGATTGTACTTTGAGCTTATTGATTCTACCTGTGTGTGATTGCACACGAATCATCAGTTGATCCTTGTAAATTATCTTCCGGCTCAAGTGCTCTTCCCAACATGTGCTCGTTCTCGGCAAATCAACCTTGATTGATTGTCCAACTAAGTCCATTCAGCTTACTTGTATTTGATCGGAGCATCTGATTATGATACACCAACCTGGAAATCCTAAATTCCTTTGGTATTTAAGTATCGATATTTTTCAGGTGTTCTATAATCTAATGCCTTGCATTCTATCTCCCTCTGATTTGGTAACGATACTCACATGAGGTCCATTATGGATAGTCAGACCCATCGCTGGGTTATTATCCAACATCATCCTTTACATTAAAAAATTCATGTGATATTGTTCCCTTCATACATAATGCCATTGCTAAATTGTGTCTTCTCCTTCTGATGAGTTGTATCATATGCCCTTTCCATCCATGCTCTTCAAGCATGTGTTTCCTAAGTCAATATGACTCGAAGAGTTTTCACGGGTCTTGCTCTTCTGGTGTTTTGCCGGATATTCTTTCAACGCTACAACCTGATCAAAGGCGAGGAGTAAATGGCAGGTGATGCATTGATGAAGTGGGAGTCGACCTTGAACTTTGTGTTCATGCCTATGGGAACGACGATGATCTTACCATAGAAGCTTCTCGGACCACTAATCATTCATTCTGTGGTTTAATCAGACGAGTTAAAGTACTTGTCTTCTTCAGATCAATACATCGGTCCAAGCCTTAATGTTGATATACTTCCGAGTATTATCCCTTGTAGCTCGAAAATATCACGGAGCTGTATAACTTCTCATGAACTCTTCATCAACTATGATATTTTCTTGATTCCAGTTTTCTTCGTGTTTTGAGTTATTGGACACTCAAGGATACCGATAACTGAATCGAGTACGCATTGCGTCCAACCACTCTTAGTACTCTTCTTTGCTTACGAGTTTGTACTTGATCATGTCATTCCAAGCTGTTAAGCTACATCATCATCGTCATGTTGGAGCTTGACCATGCTATCTATGTCCTCCATCTTTGGAGCACATTTCGAACTGTGCATTAAGCTCACATCGTGTTTTCCACATCATATTGGTTGTTTTGAAATGCAATTTTGATTCTGAGCTAGCAGTCTTAATTGTGTTTCCGACAACATTTAGCTTCACCATTCCTTTGCTTGATGTCATCTCCGATCGATTACATCTTCGTGAAGCTTCTCGACAAATGTGTCATGATCATCAACAGCATTCTGAGCTCTTGCAGGGTATCAATCGAATGCATGTTAGGAAATACTATCCTTGCCCCTCGATGATTTGTGAAATCATCATCAACCTTATTGCCTTCCCTCCAACACAAACTTATTCATGTTTTGTGTTGTCCCTTAAGTTCCTTGCTAATCGTCTTATGTTACCTTATACCTTGGAGTATTACCATCTTTTATGTCAATAATGTGGTGAGCATTGTTGCACCTCTTAGTAATTCTTGATATAATTGATAATTCTCGCCATCACCATCCATTTCTTGGTTCCGTGTTGTTCAAACCGGAATACCGACAAGTGAACTCGGGTGTGATTCCAATATTTCTGACAACCCTATCGTTTTGAAGATTAATGACTGATAGTTTCATTCTTTGTGTGGAGGATGTCGACTCGCCATTCTAGCAATGGTCGTGCTACTCATTCAATATTTTCGAGTGCACCCTTTGACCAATGTTTACCTGTTGTTGGCCCCTCGAGCATACAACATTATACCATTTGATTTGACAAATACTATCTCCTTGATATTATAATTTTGGAAATTCATCCCTGTCAAAATCTTGAGGGATTGTTGTTGAGCCCGTTGGCCACACCCTCAATTTCTCCTTGTTCATTGATGAACCTCTTTAAAGCATTCTCTTTGTTCCTAGCTCATGAAGAATGTGTTTGATCGAAGAAGTGTTTTCCCAAAGTTCGTGTGCATTCTTGCTGCCGTGAATATTAGAAAGCCTTGTTTCGCTTCCTCTTGGGTAATCCCAAATGATTCAAGCATGTGCGAAGCACTATATATTTTGAAGATTTGCTCTCTTCACTTCATATAACTTCTCTTAGCATCCTAATCCACTGACAGATTTGAAGAAAAGGAAGTTCCTTCATAAAAGCTAATCCAGGCTTACACAAGGACCTTGGAATCCTCGATGATGGTTCTCAAATCATAACTCAGTTTCATTTCGTTGTAAGAATTCCATGTGAGCACGGATATCTTGACATTGTGTTCGTGGGTGTTACAATCCAACTCATGATTTAATACCTACTTCCGTATTTCATATCCCGAGGATCTTGCTTCACCATATTGTCGATTTTGTTGCCTCCTTTTCTTCTCAGGCATCTTGAGCCTGAGGTGTCCTGACACGAATCAGATCTGAATCTCGGCAGATATGAAGGTTGGGACATTTCCCAATAATTATCACTTTGGTCTTTATGTAACCTGGTACGGTGATGTCTTGTCTGGCACACCGGGCCGAAGGACCTATTATTATAAATTCTTCCATATGTAAGGTTAGCCATTCTACCATGAGGAAATTTTATGACTTAGTTTCATAAGTTGTTCCTCACGAATTGTTTAGTATACCCAAAGACCAACCTTTACCTGATGACCATGTCGATGCTACCCCGCAGCATGGATGTGGTACTTCAAATTTTGCACGGATGTGGTACTTCAAATTTCAACAGGAACATTGGAATCGCAATGCTAAGTTGTTCTTGATCAATTGTCCAAACCGTATGGTATGTTAAACATCATGATTCTTCTTGCCTCTTTATCTAAATGGTTATGTACTTGATGACCTATCATGTATACCATACCCTATTTTTCCTCGGGAATGGTATACTTTAATACTTGTGTGTGTCAACACATTTCCCTTCCCATTGGTCTGTTAGACCTTTCTTGTCGCATAACTTATCTAAGCAGTGTTAATTCCCTGCTTAGGTAAAAATCGCTGTATACAACTGTGTGAGTAAAACCCTATTACTATTGTGTATAACTTTCCGGTAGCCGCCGGTGGACGAGAGCCTTTTCTATTGGTCCGCCTCATTGCAACGAGCAGGAAAATGGTTCTATCCCCCGCCCCCCGCCCTTGGTACCGACGTTGTTGCCAACATAACAAACATGCTATCCTCTGACAGGTCTTGCTACCAAGACCGTGCAAGATGTCACCCCTCTGCCTACTCTCGGCCCACATAGTGGGCCCATAACCCAAAGTTCCATAGGATCGAAACCTGACTATCCTGTACATCTTTGACTCCAAAGTGTCTTTTGTACTTGGCTTCGTATGAAATTCCAGAGCCACCGTACAATAGAACAATCACCCTTCAGTTCGGATATTATCCAACATGCTAAAGATAAAGTCCGCATTATTCATGACAATCTGAAGGCTGCTCAGACTCGTCAGAAAAGTCAGTATGGCCATCATCATCGAGATATGGTATATCAATCTGGTGAAAAGGCTTATCTTCGTCTCACACCAATGAGAGGTGCAAACCGTTTTGGGATGAAGGGCAAACTAGCTCCTAGCTATATTGGTCATTTCACTATTCTCGAATGGTGTGGAAAAGTAGCTTATCAATTGGAACTGTCGACGAACCTTTCTCAGGTTCACGATGTCTTCCATGTGTCCTAGCTACCCCACTTCTTCAAAGATCCTATTCGAGCAGTGGATCATGATGTGCTTGAGATGCAACAAGACCTTTCTCATAAAGAGCCTTTGGTCCGCATTCTCGATCAAGCCGAACGTCAGACTCGTCGCAAAGTCACCAAGTTCCTTAAAGTGCAGTGGTCAAATCATTGTGAAGATGAGGCCACTTGGGAACGCGAGGATCATCTTCGTGATGAATACCCCGAGCTCTTTTCTTCTACCTCTTGATTCTCGGGACGAGAATTCTTGTTAGTAGGGGAGAGTTGTGACATCCTCAATCGTTGCTACAGTAACCTCGGTAATTAAACTACAATAAATCTATGCTAATGGTGCCACATCACCGTGATTACTGTTGTTAATCTCACGTTAGTTCAAAACCGTTTCAAATTCAAAATTAAAATAAAGTCAAACGATAAAAGTTTTCAAATATAAAAAAATGTTCGGTGTGTGTCAAATATTACCTAGGAAAACTGTCATTTAGGAATCGTTATTATTGGAGGTATTTATTGCACTAAAATAAATTAGAACTAAAACTGTTAAAAAAGAGAAAACAATGAAAAGAAAAACACCCCACCCCACCTGGGCGAACCGGCCCACCTAACCTACCCAAACCGGCTCAACTACCTCGGGGTATAAAACCCCCACCCAAACCCTAGCCTCACTCACCGTCATTCCCATGCCCCACCCAGCCGCCACACCCCGTGGGGATCCTCTCAGCCCCTCGGTCGATCCACCCCACGAGGCGCTCTCCCTCTCGTTCTCCCCCAGCAGAACCCCCACCCCAGCGCCACTCCCTCCCTCGTACCCCACCGCACGAGCCCTTGTGCTCCCCTCCTTCCACCGATCCCTCACCCCCATGATCCCACCTCGCCTCTGCTCTCCCTCCCTCCCGCTCAATCCAGGAGGGATCGAGCAGGGAGCTCGCCCCAACGCCTCCCGACCAGACCCACCTGAGCCCCCGCCGCCGACCGGCTGGGCCACTCCACCTTCGGCCCTTCTCGCCACCCGAGCCCCCACCGCTGCGACCAACCCGATCCATGCCTCTCCCCCTGCCACCAGAACCCCACGAGGAAGCCAGCCCGCGAACGCCTGGCTCCCTCGCCTCAGGCCGAGCTCCCCCTCCCCTCCGGCCCTCCGGCCGACCTTGCCTCGGCCTCCCAACACCGCACCACCGGCCGACCCCGCCATGCCCCTAGGCTCCTCCGGTAGCCCTCGCGCGATTCGAGCTCCTCCATGGCCGGCCCCCTTCCTCGCCGGACTGCTCCACCAACTCCTCTCCATCCGCACCACCTCGTCGGCACCTCCGTCGCCCCGGGCTTCTTCCTGCACCACAGCACCGCCGTTCGTCGTCGATGTTTCGCTCCACCGAGCCACCCTCGAGCCCATGTTGCACACTTACAGGGCTTGGTGAGCTACCCTCCCCCCCGCATCCTTCCTCTCCCTACTCCGACTCGCGTGCACTCCGGCCCCTCCCTGTTAGACAGAGGGGATTAGCCCATGTGATTAGTGTAAATGTGAGTATGTAAAAAAGGGAACAAAAAAGAATATATATATATATATATATATATATATATGTTTGTATGTGCAAGGGTATGTATGTGTATGAATGTATGTATAGTATGTGTGTGTACAGCATGTGTGTAGGTCTAGTGTAGTTGCTCGCTATCCCAATGAAATGTGGGCCACGCCCCTAAAAAAGATAAAAATAAAAATAAAAGTAAAATTAGTTTCATAAATATTTAATATTAATAATAAATTAATTGGAATAATCATTTAGTTAGGAAGTAAATATTGTTTTGGAATATTAGGATTTACTATAATAAAAATAGATAAATAAGTATTAGTGAATATAATGTTTAAGATTAGGTAAGTTAATCAAATAATTTGTTAACTAAAATAAATTAAATTATCCTAAGAAATATGACATGTGGGTCCCACCCCACTAATTAACTTGATTAAATATAAATTTACCCTAATAATAATTGTGTCTAAGACGTATGGGACCCTATGGTTAGTTCGACCAGTCAACATGGTTGTTGACTACTCATGTCATGCACACATCAAGCTGATGTCATATCTAATTATCTAATATAATTAAATCAGTTAATTTCTAAATAATTAATAAAACTTTAAAAATTAATATAAAATAAACCGTAAGTCAGATGAAAATAATGTGAACATGAAAATTCATCTACAAAGCAAGACGAACCCGGATACGCTATCCGTTCGTCTCTCTCGTGCCCCTAGCATAGCAAACATGGAAATTTTCCACCATTTTCATCTGACTAGTAGTAGCCACAGACCCGGAAAATATCATCTGATATTTTCCTGACCCGTCTTTGACGGATAGCACTGCGTTAGCTCATGCCTAACCCTGTGTTGACATGTCTTGCTTAGTTTTGCATCTGTGTTTATATTTATTTCTTTCTTCCCCCTCTTCTTACAGGTAGACCCCGAGACTGATGCTGCTGCCGGGTACGTCTACCCACCTGACGACCAGCCCTTTGCCGCAGAGCAACAAGGCAAGCAAACACCCCTTGATCATTCCTATATCGCCTATTCTTTCTCCCTCATGCTTGCACTACAATTTTGCTACTGTTGTAGTAAGCTCCTATATCTCATGCATAGCCTAATTTTGATGAATTGCTACTTTCAGTATTGCACCATAAAACTGTATAGTATAGGTGGAGCAGTCATCCCGTCTGACCCCTTAATCCAGTTGCCCCGCTTTATTGTCGAGTCTTGATCCCTGATCGACGAGCCAAGATCCGTCACAGCACTTACACTCCCCTTATATGTACGACGCTGCAGAGCTACTATCGATTACCCAGGGTGACACCTCGCGAAGTACTCAGGATGATATCTCTGTAGTACAGCTAGTCGGTCGTGGTTATCGAGGTGATTCCTCCTTCACGTTAGTTCAAAACGTTACCTTGTTGTAGGCCTTGGACATATGGCACCGAGTGATGGGATCTGGACCTCGTTGGGGGAGTCGAAGAGTGACACTGTGATACGTCTCCATCGTATCTACTTTTCCAAACTCTTTTGCCCTTGTTTTGGCCTCTAATTTGCATGATTTGAATGGAACTAACCCGGACTAACGTTGTTTTCAGCAGAATTGCCATGGTGTTGTTTTTGTGCAGAAATAAAAGTTCTCGGAATGACCTGGAAATGTACGAGGATTTTTTGTGGAATATATAAAAAATATTGGCTCAAGAATCAACTGGAGGGACGGAACCAGGAGCTCACAAGCCCACCAGCCCCCCCCCTGGACGGGCCTGGCAGGCTTGTGAGCCCCTCGGGGCTCCGCCGCCCCCAATTCCAGCTCTATATATCCTCTTTCGTCCGGAAAAAAATCAAGGAGAATAGTTCATCGCGGTTTACGATACGGAGGCGCCGCTAGCTCCTGTTCTTCCTCTAGAGGGCAGATCTGGAGTCCGTTTTGGGCTCCGGAGAGGGGAGATCGTTGCCATCGTCATCATCAACCTTCCTTCATCGCTAATTACATGATGCTCTTCACCGTTCGTGAGTAATCTCATCGTAGGCTTGCTGGACGGTGATGGGTTGGATGAGATCTATCATGTAATCGAGTTAGTTTTGACAGGGATTGATCCCTAGTATACACTATGTTCTGAGATTGATGTTGCTACTACTTTGCCATGCTTAATGCTTGTCACTAGGGCCCGAGTGCCATGATTTCAGATCTGAACCTATTATGTTGTCGCCAATATATGTGTGTTCTTGATCCTATCTTGCAAGTTGTAGTCACCTACTATGTGTTATGACCCGGCAACCCCAGAGTGACAATAGCCGGAACCACTCCCGGAGATGACCATAGTATGAGGAGTGCATGTATTCACCAAGTGTTAATGCGTTGGTCTGGTTCTTTATTAAAAGGAGAACCTTAATATCCCGTAGTTTCCATTAGGACCCCGCTGCCACGGGAGGGATGGACAATAGATGTCATGGAAGTTCTTTTCCCTAAGCACGTATGACTACATACGGAATAAATGCCTACATTAGATTGATGAACTGGAGCTAGTTACATATCTCTCCGTGTTATAACTGTTGCTAGTTACATGCCTACGAGTTTTTCCTACTGGTCCTTGCTACGTTACTTTGCCGCTACTTCTGTCACTGCTGCTACTGTTACTCTGTTGCTACTGATGTTACTTTGCTGCGATTGGTTACCGTTGCTATCGCTGCTATCATACTACTTTTCTAGTGATACTTTGCTGCAGATACTAAATCTTTCAGGTGTGGTTGAATTGACAACTCAACTGCTAATACTTGAGAATATTCTTTGGCTTCCCCTTGAGTCGAATCAATAAATTTGGGTTGAATACTCTTCCCTCGAAAACTGTTGTGATCCCCTATACTTGTGGGTTATCAAGACCTTTTTCTCGCGCGCGTTGCCGGGGAAGCAAAACTATATTCTCTGAGTCACTTGGGATTTACGTCTGCTGGTCACTATGAGGAATCCGATAGATCCAAAAACCGAAGTCTTGCCCTCGACTACGAGGACAGGTAAGGAACTCCCATCTAGCTCTGCACTTGATTCACGTTCAGTTATGAGTAAGTTTATGACACCACCTCCTGCTAGAAATCTTGATATGTCGCATGTGCTTGATGATGCTACTTCTAATGTCCATGATGCTTATGATGATGCTATGCTTGATACTGCTTTGCTTGATGATGTTATGCTTGATACTGCTTTGCCACTAGGTGCATTCCTTGATGCACAAATTGCTAGAGTTGCTGCTAGATGTGATGATACTTCTGAAACTGCTGATACTATTGAAGTAGAACCTGCTATTTTGCCTGCTAGAACTAGCTCTCCTGGACATGAATTGCCTGATATGCCTGAGTGTTATGTTATGGAGGGAGAGATAGCTGAGGATTTTCTTGCGTGTAAGGATAGCTATGATGTTGAGAAACTACTGCACAAGTGGAAAGAAAAATCTTTGAATGCTAGGATGAAATACGACCCGAAGTTTGCTACTTCGCCTATCTTTGTGACCGATAAGGATTATGAATTCTCTGTCGACCCTGACTTAATCACTCTGGTCAAATCAGATCCTTTTCACGTTTATGAGTCTGAGACGATTGTAGCACATCTTAACAAACTGCACGGTATAGCCACCCTATTCACTAGTGAGGAAAAGATCCGCCACTACTATATCCTCAAGCTGTTTCCTTTCTCGCTAAAGCATGATGCTAAGACTTGGTTCACTTCTCTTGCTCCTAGTTGTGTGCGTAGCCCCCAGGATATGGTCTACTACTTCTCTAAAAAATATTTCCCTGCCCATAAGAAGCAAGCTGCCTTGCAGGAAATATACAACTTTGCTCAAGATGGAGAAGAGAGTCTCCCACAAGCTTGGGGGAGGCTCGTCCATCTACTTAATGCTTTGCCTGATCACCCTCTTGAGAAGAATGAAATACTTGATATCTTCTAGAATGGACTTACTGATGCTTCTAGGGACCACCTAGATAGTTGTGCCGGTTGTGTTTTTAGGGAACGAACTGTATAACAAGCTAAGATCTTGTTGAATAATATCTTGTGCAATGAGAATGCTTGGACTATTCCCGAACCACCTCCTAAGCCAACTCCGAAGAAAAGAGGTATCGTATTCCTCAGTCCCGAAGATATGCAAGAAGCTAAGAAATCTATGAAAGAGAAAGGCATTAAATCTAAAGATGTCAAAAACCTACTACCTATCAAAGAGATCCATGGTCTCGATAACCCGATATAGGTAGTAGAAGTAAATTATCTGCGTAGGTTTGATGAGAGTGATATTCCTTTTGATAAACCTGCTAGCTTATGCCTGGATGAATTTGATACTTTGTTGCCAAACAACAAAGTTTCAATGATTATGTTAGCAGCAATTGGAACAGAATGCTCGTATGCTTAGTCATTTAAGTGCTTGTGTGGACAGAAACGTCAATGATCTTAAGATCTTGAGTAAACATGCCTCTATGGTTACTACTCAAGTAGAACAAGTACTTAAAGCTCAGAATGACTTGCTCAATGACTTGAATGACAATTCTGTTAGAGTCGTCACTAGAGGCGGTAGAATGATCCAGGAACCTTTGTATCCTGAGGGTCATCCAAAGAGAATTGAACAAGATTCTCAAGGAGTTAGCACTGATGCACCTAGTCATCCTAGAAAGAAGAAGAAAGATGATAGGAACCTGCACACTAGCAACCCAGATGCTTATACACCCGAGAGTCCAAACAATGTCTCTGTCTCTGATGATGAAACACAATATGGTGCCGAACATGAGCCTAATGATAATATCAATAGTGATGTTCATGTTGATGCTCAACCTAGCAATGATAAGGATGTGGAGATTGAACCTGTTGATCTTGATAACCCACAGCCTAAGGCTAGGAGATACGATAAGAATGACTTTGCTGCTAGGAAGCATGGTAAAGAAAAGGAACCATGGGTTCAGAAACCCATGCCCTTTCCTCCCAAACCATCCAAGAAAAAGGATGATGAGGATTTTGAGCGCTTTGTTGAAATGATTAGACCTGTCTTTCTGCAAATGTGTTTGACAGATATGCTCAAAATGTCTTCGTATGCTAAGTACATGAAGGATATTGTTACTAATAAGAGGAGGATACCTGCGGTTGAGATTTCCACCATGCTTGCTAACTATACCTTCAAGGGTGGAACTCCTAAGAAACTAGGTGATCCCGGAGTGCCCACTATACCTTGCTACATTAAAGGAAACTATGTGAGAACTGCTTATGCGAACTTGGAACCGATGTTAGTGTTATGCCTCTCTCTCTTATCGTAGACTTGAACTGGATAAGTTGACACCCACTGAAATCTCTCTCCAAATGGCGACAAATAAACTGCCTTCCCTATCGGCCTTTGTGAGGATGTGCCTGTTGTGGTTGCCAACATTACTATCTTAACAGACTTTGTTATCTTGGATATTCCCGAGGACGATGCCATGGCGGTCATCCTCGGAAGACCCTTTTTAAACACTGCAGGGGCTGTTATAGATTTCAACAAAGGCAATGTCACTTTCCATGTCAACGGTAATGAGCATACGGTGCACTTTCCGAAGAAACAATGTCGAGTACATTGCATCAATGCTATCGAAAAAAACTTCATCGATTCTTATTGGGAGCTTTGAATGCCCTATTCTTCCTGGTAAGATGAACTATAATTTGCTTGTTGGGGAGATACACATCCCTTTGAGGTGACCTAGTAACTATTCGAAAATTCTCCGTTCTCTTTTGTGAATCGAAAAAGTTTGTCAAGGAGACTTGATCAACCTCATTGACGGATTTCTTTCGATGACCGTGAGATGGATGAATCGAGGAGTCACAAACCTCTGTTCCAAGCTTTCACCTTCGGTTGCTTAGAATGAAAATGATAGGTTTAGTTTAGTTTTCCCTGTTTTCTGTTTTAGCGTCCCGTAGAAAAGTACCCAGAAAATAAAAGTTCTCCGAACGTCCTGAATATCAAGTATGATTTTTCTGCAATTTTTGAAAAATACTGAGACGAAGAGCTAGTCTGGGGGATGCGCTAGTGGGTCACAAGCCCAGGAGGCCCGGCCACCCCCCTGGCTGGGCATGGTAGGCTTGTGGGGCCCACATGCACCCCCTCCACTCATTCTAGCTCTCATCCACTTCTCCTACCTCCAGAAACAATCGTTTCACACCTCAAACCCGTGTTCTTGCTCCTCTTGCTGGGATTTTTGATCTCCTTGCTCAAAGCACCATTCTCCGAACTGTTTTGGGGAAATTACTCCTTGGTAAGTGACTCCTTCATTGCTCCAATTAGTTTTTGCTCTAGTGCTTATACTTTCGTATTTTCGTTGCCTTGGTGACCATGTTCTTGAGCTTTGCATGCTAATTTTAGCAGGTCCCAAGTAGTTTTGATGCGCAATATGGCCTCTAGGCACTTGTCGGAGTAGTTGTTATGAGTTTTGTTGAGCCTTGTTCACTTTTACTTAGAATCACTAAAAATTTCAGAAAGTTTCAGAGATAGAAAAGGGATAAGATGAGGAGGTTCTTAAGAGGCTCTTCAAGCCGTGACCCCAAGGATGATGGATGTGAGAAGAAGCCCAAGTATCCGGTTCCTCGAGTTGCAGAAGTTCGAGCGTGCGAATGGCCAAGCGATGTGTTCTTACACGCCGACGGTCTTTATGAGGACTTTTATCACTTGGTGGAGAACGCAGGCCTTACCGCCTTCATTGAAGATAAGTGTCCACAATACCTCCTCCTCAGTAATATCTTCGTACAAAGCTTTAACTTCTATCCGAGGAAGAATCCTCCTATGGTTGAGTTCAAACTTTATGATATCCCCTAGTGCATGTCACTCCAGGATTTTTGCAATGTTTGCAAATTACCTTACGTTGGGGATATTCATGAACCTCGTCCATGGGCCTTGGAAGGTTTCATCGACACTATTGATGTAGGAGAGGAGAGAGGAGTGTCTTGTGCTAGAGCTGCTAGCATTCATTTTCCCGTGCTTTGGTACTTCTCACTATTTGTGGGAAAACGTTTGATTGGCCGTGGGAAAGATGGGTCCCATAGCTTCCCAGATCTTGCGGTCTTACGCGAAGCCCTTTATAATGACAAAACTTATAGCTTGGGCGCTATAGTAGCTCAACGGTTGAACACAAACCATTCTAAAGGCGTTGTCTATGGAGGTATCTATGCTACTCCTCTTGCTAGACATTTTGAGATACCTATTAGACTGGACGAGGAAGAAGAGATTCTTCTTCCCGAGAGATATCTAGATTATGATAGCATGGTTCTCCATGAATTTCTTGATAGAGATATAAATAGAAGGATGATTTATAACCTGGTATTTAGTCACGGTACTCGTGAGACTATTACTTTGCCTGCTCCTTCTTTGTTCAATCTTCATGCAGGCAGGTACATTATTATGCCTTCGGACATCTACGTATATTGGGGCTTAGCCCAACCACAGGTGCCCGTGCCCGAGCCACAAGTCGAGTGCTAGACGCCAGTTTATCAGTGGGAGCCAGAGGAGATCACACAGCAGTGGCATCCTCAGTCCACTCCAGAGTACCCCGGAGCTGGTTATTTCCCCCCTTGGGAGTAGACCAACTTATGCCAAAATCCTAAGCTTGGGGGAGTACGTGTTTCTCACGGACCTTATATTCTTGCTTATGCTTTCACTTTGTTTGTCGGTGTTCACACTTTGCCAATGTATCATCCATGCTAGTTTTTTTTTCTCGTTTTCTTTTCGTGTGTCTGTCTAGTTTTCGAAAACCCAAAACGATTTTCTTGTTCTTCTTTTGCTTGTTGGGAGCTTTCCCATGTAAATAGTTTTCTTTTTCTTTGGGTCAAGGTAGAAGATCATGGTTACAATGTTTAGTGGCTCTCGCATGCATATCTGCTAATCTGTTAAAGAGCCATATTACTTTGTCTTCTCCTTTGTGTTTGCCTGCAGATTCCAGCTTAGTCCAATGCATGAACACTCTTATTATTGTTCACATCATTCGATCGTGCAAGTGAAAGGCAATAATGACGATATATGATGAAGTGACTGAGCCTGGAAAAGCTGGTATGAACTCGATCTATTTTGTTTTTGTAAATATGACTAGCTCATCGTTCCTGATTCAGCTTTGTTGTGAGAAAAACATGTTTGCAATAACAACTTAGAGATCATAGTTGTTGATGCCATGCTTAATTAGCTAGGAGCTTATAATGGTTTGTCTTGGATGCCCACATGAATGTTGAGGTGACAATCATGTAGTATGATAGGATGGTATCCTCCTTTGAATGATTCAAGTGGCTTGAATTGGCGCATGTTCACACATGTAGTTGAAACAAAATCAACGTAGCCTCTATGATATTCATGTTCATGGTGATTTATGTCCTACTCATGCTTGCACTCAATGTTAGTTAATCTCAATGCATTTTGATGAATATTGTCGCTCTCTAGTTGGTCGCTTCCCAGCCTTTTGCTAGCCTTCACCTGTACTAAGCGATAATACTGCTTGTGCATCCACGTCCCTAAACCCAAAGTTGTGTCATATGAGTCCACCATACCTACCTATATGCGGTATCTACCTACCGTTCCAAGTAAATTTGCATGTGCCACTCTCAAAATCTTCAAGAAATAATCTGTTTTGCATGCCCGAACCGCTCATGTGGTGACAGGGGGCTATCTGTATCTTCCATGCTAGGCGTGTTTTCCTCGATATGTGTTTATTCACTATCATTCACGAGAAAGGGGCCGGTAATTGGAATGCCGAGTTCCATGCTCAAATCGAAAAGATAATTGCAAACAAAACTCCCCCTGGATTGATGTTGGTATGGACGGCACCCGAGTATTCGGCTAGTCGTGGAGTGTGATTGATTGGTGGTGGGTGGGGGAGTCAAAACTTTACTTTTCTATTTGGGAACCGCCTATAGCATGTGTAGCATGGAAGATGGTGAGAACTCTTAGTAATTGCGTTGACAATGAAAGCATGCCACCCAAAATTATTATCTATGTTTTCAAAGCTTGAGCTCTGGCACCTCTGCAAATAAATGCTTCCCTCTGTGAAGGGCCTGTCTATTTATGTTCCTGTTGAGTCATCCTCCTCTTATAAAAGCACCAATTAGAGATGTAACGACTAAGATGCGGTCCTTTCCGATTTAGGGAACGAGGCCCCAAAATGGAAAGAAGCACATCTAAGCGTATCGCAAGCACGATAATAGCACATACATAGTAATAGAATGACAATTAGGGATTCAACTGTCATCTCATAAATAATATCACAGTTTACATCACACATAATTTCAGACAAGGTAGTTCCACTACAGACTACATAACATGAGAAATGGCTATGCTACCATGCATGCTTGCCCACGATCACGACCATGCCTCAGTCTTCTGGATAGTTCATGTACAGGCGGTCGTTCTCCTCATTTTACTGCCACGCCAGCTGCGTGCCGTCGGGATGACCTGCATCGGGCGTACCTGTACCTGTTGGGGTGTTGAAGTAATCTGTGAGCCACGGGGACTCAGCAATCTATGACCTCGGTGCCAGAACTAGTCATGTTATTAGGTAAGGAAGGTTCAGTGTTTAGGTTGCAGCATCCTAAGCATTTAAGGTGGCTAACTTACCTAGTTCATGTTATTGATGGTGGTCTATACTAACGATCGATGACTAGCTGATCTCTAAGTGATCCTGATCACCTACTTACGTCAATCATAACCCGACCGTGTTCCCGATCGAAGAGAGGTCTTCGAAGGGGATAGTCACGGTTACGCACACAGTTGGCAATTTTATTAGATTAGTTCAAGTTATCTAGAACCGGATGTTAACAAATATTCCAAGTTGCCACCTAACAGCGGGCACGGCTTTCCGAAAGATTAAACCCTGCATGGGTGCTCCAACTAGTCCATCACAAACGGTCATGGGCCGCAAAGTAATCCTCTATCACGAATCTCGTGATCTCGTCGGATTCCTTAGAGGAAAACCTCAACTCTGGGGAGAACCAAAGCTTCACCGGGATTCCTATACGCAAGATATATCGCTAAGGTAAGAGAAGACTAGCAGGACCTCCCGTCGTGTCGACGACCCCGATGAGAGCCGCGTATCTCAATCTCAGGACACGACGGATGGAACTAGCTATGAGAACCAAACCTCAAGTTTCCTTGTGGTGGCCTCGCAGGCAGACCAGGTTGGACCAACACTCATGAGGAGCACTGGCCCGGTTTGTTGATTCACTTTCCTCGGGGTGGCCATTCCCTATGCAGATTATTATTAGTGATTAGCAAATTAACAACAATGTTGGGTCCTGCTGGACAAGTCTTAACACTACACGATTTATCAAGGGGGTCCCCATAACAACCCCGAACATGCTAGGAGCGATCAGTTATGGAATCAAACACCGGTAGCCGAAAACTATGGCGGCAATAACAGAACAAAACACCTGGCAAAAGGCTAGGCCTTCCGTTATTTACCAAGTATATAGGTGCATTAAATAAATATCAGATTTAACATAATGATATCAACTCATGTTATCACATGAGACAAGGCACCTGCAACTAGCAACGCTAACATTAGTAGCTGAGCAAGCCTACTTAGCCATACAATATTTGCTAGGAAGGGATATGTGTTTGGGTTTCATGGCAATATCAGGAGGCAATTATTTCAGTGGTAGGCAGCGAGCATATGACGAAGGAAACGCGAATCTAGCATAACAAGTCTAGAGATGGAATCAAGGTCATATCATCTTGGGTGTGATGTCCTCAGCTTGGAACTGCTCTTGTTCGTCCTACACGTACTCTCCCGGATCCACGTACTCGTTCTCCGATCCCGGTGCTACCCAACATAAAAATAGCATCCAATGAACAACAGCACAACAAGATGCAACAAGCACATGATGCATGAGATGAAAATGAACATGCACCTCTATTCTACTCACTTGCACATGCATGAGAAGAAAATACAAGTTCCTGGACTGAACAGCACTCTAAGCTATCTTGACATGCATGAGGATGACATGAACAGATGCGCCACGCGAAAACGATGCAAAAACATATAAAGAACATTATGAACGGAGCTACGGATCAACCGGAAACAACGAAACAAGAAATAGAGTCCTACGTACCAAATCCATCACAACACACTCCTATGGCATACTTCTGGTATTCCTAGGTTGCCAAATCACAAAGAAAACAAGTGTGGATGGGGTGGTGCAAGGAATATCACCACACCATAAACTATGCACTCACAAGCATCAGAACATCAAAACTATACAATCTGCCATAAACAGCATCATAGCAGATTGAGAGCTGCATGCAAAGCACCTACAACCACCCAAATATGCCAAATAGGATATAGGCAGAAGTTATTCAAAAGCTCTACAAGCATGAGCAAAAATATCATACAAAGTACTTTCACACAGAATGTTCTACAGCTGCTAACTTGGACAAACATAACAGTTTTCAGGGACTTCGTTAAAATCTCAAATTCTCACTAGTTGTTTATGCTCTGAAGCATTTTGACAGCACCCAAAACAATATCTACAGGACTCCAAATGGAATGAAAATTGACAGAGAGGTAGACAAATACAAAATCTACAACTTTCCAGTTGATAGCCAGGGCTGATGACCAACACATGGACTTCTACAAGCACAACAACAGGAGAAGAAAATATAAGCAGATTCTCAGACTTCGTGACAATCACAGATTTTCACTGAACTGGAATTTTCAGCCACATGCCTACTTTGACTAGGCACAACTTGCATACATGAACTCCTAAGCATGAAAAAAAACCAACATGTTATAGAGGGGTTCACCCTCTACTGCCACAACAAGGAATCAACCTCTTGGGCTCATCACATCACACAGAACCAAGCTCTAAACATGGAACAAAACAGAAATATGACATTCCTAGAAACTGTCCCAAAGTGGGATCTGAACCCCCCATCGGATTCCTGGGATGATTCTACCCCAAAAACATATATAATACATAGGCACTTGCATAGAAGAAGTGAGCACAAACTTGAAAGGAAAATCTAGATGAAATCACAAGTAGATGAATAGTGCATCATCACATGTGCTTCTCACTAGAACATACGTACACAAGCATTTGCACACTCTCACAAGTCTAATGGTGACATGACGGTTTAGACCTCATGTATGTGTGCCATAGCACATCACCATTCACACACACATCCTCAAGCATACACCACTCACATACATATACTTCATGACATGTATTCCTAAACATCCATACATACTAGCTAGCTCATGTGCTCATCAAGGCACATCATGCCTTGGGCATGTGTGTGACACACACTCACAAACAACCACACACACACATACAAGGTATGTGGGGGAAACCACACACACTCACAAGGTCATGGGCACTTGCACCACACAAGCACTTCCCACATACCACACTACACACCCTTGGGTGATGCTCCACACACAAGGTATGTCATGAAGCTTGCACATCCACATAAGCAACACTCACTCATAAACACACACCACACATCATCACTAGCTCACACACATTATCACTAGCACAATCACATGCCCAAACATCACCTACACATCCCATCTCAATCACCATCTCATACATAGGAGAAAACCTACTTGTGGGAGGCAAATAAAAATGCCACACATGCTGTCTAGCACACCACACCAGCTACATAACAAACAAAAGAAAAACAGAAAAGTAATAGCAAAGAAAAAATAAAATGAATGGGTGGGGGGATCGAACCCAGGACCTCCTGCTAACAACACACAACAGCACACCATCCTACTAATGCTTCTCTGCTCGACAGAACAGAGGAGCTTGCAAGGTAAGCTGCTACTGAAGCCACTGCTTGCTACTGTGCCGAAACAAGGAATTAAAAAGGGGTGTAGCACTGGGACTCGAACCCACACCCACCTGAACAACACCACACTGCACCTACCACTACGCTGCGCTTCGATACTTGATAGACAAGGGGAATAAACAAGGTAACACACACACTCATCGGACGCCCTGCTCTGCTACACAGAGATGCCGGCGGTGTCGCTCACCGGAGCGGCCCCCTAATGCTACTACTGCGCCAGTGGGTCATCTAACGATACTACTACGCTGCATGGGATGTCGTTGCCCTGATGAACGGGACGAGCAGAGCACCTACGCACATCCCATGCACTTGACCGGTCGATCTCTTCTCTGAACAAAGAAGCACGGCAACAAGCATCGAGCAGTTAGGCGCATCTGCAGAGGGGAACGAAAGGTAGGATCACGGCTCACCCTAGGGGAAGGAGTAGAGGGCCGATGGGAGGAAGGAGCCGAAGGCGAGCGAAGATGATCTGAAGAGTCCCTGACGACGACGTGTTGCAGAACCGAAGCAGGGGTCGAGGCCGCCAGGAACACGCTGGAGATGAGCTCCTGCCCGTCGATGTGGTCGCTCCCCAAGCTCAACGACGGCGGGACTGGAACGCGGGTGCCCTCCCTGAGCCCCCGGACATGCTGGCTGGCGCCGGAGGCGAGGGACGCACGATGGACGTCGGCGGCGTGCTACCTCTCTCTCTCTCTGCTACCTGATCTATAGAGATCTTACCTAGGGAGGAAGAAGGAGATGGAGGAAGCTGGCGTCGCTAGGAGGGGGGACGCGGAACCCTAGGCCAAGGGGGCACGCACGCCGAGGCTATATGAGCCACGGATGGGACGGACGGCGCCAATCTCTCTCGCTCCTCTCTGAAGCATCAGAAGGAAAGCAGCGCATGGCCAATGGCATCAGGAGGAAGGGGACGGATGCGCAAGGCGGGCTTTGCTGGGGAAACAGCGAGAGCGATGGGCCTCAGGAGGGGAAGGTGGCCCATCTGGCGCCTGATAGAAAAGGAGGGAAACCTACTGGTTTTGCAATATAAAACAAAGTCACAGCAATAAATCCCTTGGAAAATCTGTGGACTAAGGAAAAATAAAATAAAATGACCCTGGGCAAGAAGGAATAAAGACCTATTCAAATAAAATATAAAATGGAATTTTGGAGCATATAAATATTTACAAAACAGAATTAATGGATCTGTTTTGCAACTATTTGCACCACTAAAACACAGGCTCAAATCACTAAATGCATATCATCACATCCACCACAAAACATACTAAATGTCGGGACCCCGATCCTAAGCCATAGGAATCCATCCTGTAACACATCGCATCTCTTTGTGGTCTCACGCACGGTTAACTCCACGGCTGCAGCCTTACCTTAGCCGGGACCGTTTGCGTCTTTTGACTCACGTATGCGATAGGTGTCGCTAGCAATCCAATGTCAAATAACCCGGATCGACATGTCTAGTCATAAACCAAAGTGGCAGTTCCGCACAAGGACATGCATACATGACCCAACAAAGCAGGTGTCGGTCATCAGCGAACGTAGACGAGTCGTAGCAAGCTACAAGGACTCCATTACGTCGCGTGACATTTCCCCAAAGAGGACAGACACAACAGCTAAGAAGGACACATGCCGGTCAACCAATGTGTCCGGAGAAGTAGCGGACTACCAAGGCTCGTTGGATCACAAAGGGGCATTTCCTTGTAAGGAGTGCTACTAAAGTTCACGACTAGGTATTCGAACCCCATACATATCAAGTATGACACACGTACGCATGGCATACCGATATGTATAGATACATCGATGGCATCACAACATAACCATAAACATACAACCTTTATTCAAGAGGCTCGGAAGAGCCACACACATAATATTACACATTAAGGTCTCTCGACCCATAATAACAGTCATACAAATACAAGCCAGCGGAAGAGTTATAAACTGTCTGGGTACAGACAGTGCAACTAGAAGGCACATGGCCTGACTATACTACAGAGCCGACGTAGGGCCAGATCGTAGCTGGGACACCAGCTACTCGTCGTCGTCGATGTCTACGAAGAACCCTCAATTAGGGTCATTAGCAACCTCTGCAACATTTATTAAGCAAACATGAGTACGAAGGTACTCAGCAAGACTTTAGGAGAACTAACTACTCATGCAAGGTATCAAAAGGTATTGTGGGGTTTCATGCGGGAAGCCAGCATTTGACTCGTGGCTAGAGAACTTGCATTTTGAAATTAGTTTTGACCACTTGATTTCTCGCACACGAGTCCACTAACACCACAACAATACACTATCGTGGAATCATTCCGTCTCCATACGGAAATGCCGTCCACGACACTCACGCTTATCTTGACCATTTTATGAGTAGCCATTGAAGTTATCTATGAACAACATAAGTCTCCAGGTAGTCCATATCCGCGGACGCGGCTATTCGAATAGATCATAACCCTGCAGGGGTGTACTTCATCACACACGCTCTCGCCACTTATCTCTATGTGCACGTCATGCACCTCGGCAACCTTCAAGCGGAAGCCCAGCGAGGGAGTCAGCCACGACCGTTAACCACACCAGTACCTAGTCCAGGTTTATCGCCTATCTGAGAGTAACCCGTACGGAAGTCCGGCCGAGGTTTCCGCCACGGCCTCAAACGATGTGCGCAGGGTTCCCAAGCCCACCATCCGGGTGCCACTTGGTACACTGTGCCACTGCCTACCGCATCACGGCCCACCTCTCAGGTCAGCACCATGCACGGCCGCCAGCATTACTATAAACACCAGAAACTACTTGCAACTCCTGGACCGAGTACTACGCGATTAATAGGCCGAGCGGGGTCATATTTCAGGGCCCAGCATGTGGTAGTATCTAGTCTTGGATTACATACACGGAACTCAGTTCCTAAGGACGGTTCCAATGAAACAACCCGCCATGTACTCCTACACAGCCTTTCACCGGTACCTTTACCAAATCAAATTCAACACACAACCTTTGCTCATCACACACATTTCACAATTCTGTTCATCTCCCAGATGACAGACCATACACAACTCTAAGCATAGCACGCATAACAGGATAAGGCACATCACAGCTCAAGCAACTACCAGGTATGCTAGGTTGCAAGGTTTGGCTATTTACTGTGACAAGGTTAAGTCATGCAAAGGAAGTGGGTTCAACTATCGTGGCGAAAGCAGTTGAAGCATTTGATCCTAATGCAATAAATAGGTGCAGGAGCAAGAACATGGGAGTTATCGGAATGATCAAAGGGGTTTCTTGCCTTGTTGCTCAGAGGAGGAACGATATCCGTCAGACGGATATTCGGTGGAATCCGGGGGTGCGGAGCCTACCGAAATGAATGGCAACATTCAATAACAATCATATGCACTCAAAATGATGCATGAGCATGGCATGAGAATGCAAGGTGATAACTTATTATTTTCAACATGTAATAGGTTTAGAGTTGATTTGAATCACATTCGAATAGCAATTCAAACGGGGTATTCTCGGATACCGGTTTAATTGATTCGATCTGATGCTCAAATCAACTTGATGTTAACATGCATGAAATGTCATGTTATGGTACTGATTTGTAATTAGGGTAGTGTGTGATCATTGCATATATAATGAAATTTGAATATTTTTGAAATTCCATTTATAAAGTGATTATAAGAATTGAATTATTCCTTATTCCACAATTTAGGGTTCTGTAACTTTTTTAAAGATGGTTGAAAATAGCATAATCAGAATCCTTGAATTTTTTTGATACTTTTTCATATATAAATTATTTTCATTGGAGTTACAGATTAATTTCTATGATTTTTACAAATTTTAGCAATTTCCTGAATTAGTTTTATACTGGAAATTTTATTTATTGCCTCAGGCTGACGTCAGCAGGTCAGCCGACCTGTTCAGGTCAAACCTGACAGGGGGGCCCCACTGGTCAGCCTCTCTGGGACTAATCCCGCGCTGACCAGCCCTAACTGAGGTTTGACTTTGCTTTGGGCCCACTTGGCAGCGAGTGATTAGGTCCCTAAGCTGCTAGGTTAGCTTGCCACGTCGACCCCCACCGGAGGGTGGTCGCCGGCGACCAGGCCCGCGTCGGAGGGCTCGCCGGAGGCGACCTTGACGGCGCTGCACAGCACCAAAACGCACGGGGTTTGCAGCTACAGCATGCTCGTGAAGTGGCCGATCTGGCAGGACCATCTAGGGAGGCTAGGGTCGCTGGAAGAGGCATCGGCGACGAGCCGGAGCGGCGGCCGAAGCTCGGCCTTCTATGAGGGGCGGTTCTAGGGCACGGGGAGGGCAGCTGGAGGGCTCGGCACGCTCCTGGAGGCTCTAGGAGCTCAAATCCTAGCTCGGGCGCGTGGATCAGTCATCACAGCGACGGCAGCGACATGGCCGGCGGCGAGAAGCTCTCGGCCTTGGTGGGGAACTAGGATACGATGCATGGGAGAGCGTGGGGCGAGAGGGGAAACGACGACGAGCTCACGGCGGTTCCGATGGCGCTGAAGAGGGGCTCGGGGATGCGCCGGAGGAAGCGAATCGACGGGAGAGGTCCGGCGGCCGGGGGTGGAAGACGATGGTGTTGCGGGCGTTGCAGGGCTCGAGGAAGCTTCGGCTTTTGCAGAGATGACCAGGGCGACGAGGCGGAGCTAATGGCATGCTCTGGGTGGGGATCCTAAGGCTAGGGGCACGGGCAGCTCGAGCTCGAGCTCGGCTCCAATGGCGGCAGCGGGGAGGAGGAAGAGATCCGGGCGGAGGAGGAGAACCGAGGCGGGGAATGGATAGGGGAGGCTCTGGGGAGCTTATCCCCGTCGTCGCCAGCGCGAGGCGGCGGCCAGGCAAGCACGCAGGTGTGTGGCCGCGCCGGAGGGGGCGGCGGCCACCTCCTGCTGCCTACTCGCGCGAGGGAGGGGACGAGCCAGGGATGGGCCGGGCCAGGCTTAGGCGACACGTAAGGTTTTTCCTTTTTTCTGTTTTCGTTTTTCTGTTTTGCTAATTATTGTTTTGCTAATTAATTCAGCTCCAAAACAAAAAGTAAATACTATTTTAGACCTCCTGAAATATTTGTTATAATATCCCCAACCATTTCCAAGGTTTTCAACATTTTTGGAAAATTATAGTTTCTGATTTCAAATTTTAAATTAGAAAACAGTGGTTTTTTTGCATTAATTTAAAAAGCTTAAAGTGTCAAGAAAATAGTTTTCTCCAATGCTCATTTACTTTCATGATTTATCAGAAAGTTTGAACATTTCTTGAGGCCATTTTGGGTTCATTGATTTTGAACTAGTTTGAGATTTCCTTTAATTGAAATGGTGGCTAGGGTTTTGAGTTTTTCCTTTGCCACTTTGTTGTTTTTGTTGAAACTTCTTAGATGCAAATGCAAAGAAGACATGAGCACAATGCTATCTTGCTTAAGGGTTAGGGATGTGACAACTCACCCCCACTCAAAAGAATCTCGTCCCGAGATTTAGAAGTCGTCGGGAATAACGCAGGATATTCAAGTCGGAGACGATCCTCTCTTTCCCAAGTTGCCTCCCTTTCAGAATGATTTGACCATTGAACTTTAAAAAACTTGAGGTTTCGACGTCGAGTGGTACGCTCAGCTTGATCAAGAATACACACGGGGTATTCTCGGTAAGAAAGGTTATCTTGTAGATCAAGCGTTTCGTGGTCCACTTCACGGATAGGATCCGAAAAGCAACGCCTGAGTTGCGAGACGTGGAAAACATCATGAACCTTGGAAAGATGCGGAGGAAGTTCCAACTGGTAGGCAACTTCTCCTCGTTTGGCAAGAATGCGAAAAGGTCCAATGTAACGAGGAGCCAACTTGCCCTTGATACCGAAACGATGGGTACCCTTCAAAGGTGTAACCCGAAGGTAAGCCTTCTCGTCAACTTCAAAGGTCACAGCCTTATGATGACGATCATATTGGCTCTTTTGACGAGACTGGGCTGTTTTCAACTTTTCGCGAATAATGCGAACCTGCTCTTCTGCATCCTGCATCATGTCCGGGCCAAAGAGTTGCCTCTCTCCGGTTTCTGACCAATTAAGAGGGGTTCGACATCTTCGTCCATAGAGAACTTCAAAAGGGGCTTTGCCCAAGCTTGATTGATAACTATTGTTATAAGCGAATTCAGCGAATGGAAGGCACTTCTCCCAATTCATACCGAACGAAATAACACAGGCTCGGAGCATATCTTCTAGGATTTGATTCACTCTTTCTACTTGACCACTTGATTGAGGATGGAAAGCAGTGCTAAAAGATAAGTGAGTCCCCATGGCATTCTGAAAACTTTCCCAGAAGCGAGAAGTAAAGATACTTCCACGGTCCGAGTTAATTTCCAGGGGAACACCATGAAGAGACACTATTCGAGAGATATATAACTCTGCTAGCTGGCTAGCTGTTATATTCTCACGAACAGGAAGAAAATGAGCCACTTTGGAAAGACGGTCAATGACCACAAAGATAGCATTATTTCCTTTCTTGGTCTTGGGAAATCCGGTAATGAAATCCATGCTAACTTTATCCCATTTCCATTCAGGAATAGCTAAAGGTTGAAGGGTGCCAGCAGGCCTTTGATGTTCTGCCTTAACTCGGCGACAAACATCGCAGTTAGCAACGAACTCAGCAATTTCTCTCTTCATCCTAGTCCACCAGAACCTCTGGCATAGGTCCTGATACATCTTAGTACTACCGGGATGAATGGTGAGAGGAGAATCATGAGCCTCCGTAAGGATTAACTGCCTTAGATGTGGGTTCTTAGGAACCACTAAACGATTCTAGAAGAACACGACACCTTGATCATTCATGGAAAATTCTTTAGCGTTTCCGCTAAAAATATTCTCCTTGATCCGTGATATACCCTTGTCACGCTTTTGGCCAGTTATAATTTGATCCTTAAGAGTAGGCTTCGCCACCAGGGTAGAAAGGAATCCTTGAGGGACAATATGAAGATTCAACTTCCGAAAGTCCTCATGGAGATGTGGTTGACCTTGTTGTAGCATCAAATTGTTGCAATAAGATTTACGACTTAGTGCATCGGCCATAACATTGGCCTTCCCCGGGGTGTAAGTTATCCCTAAGTCGTAATCCGAGATCAACTCAACCCACCGTCTTTGCCTCAGATTCAAATCCGGCTGGGTGAAGATATATTTCAGACTTTGGTGATTAGTGAATATTTCCCAGCGATTACCCAAAAGGTAATGTCGCCAGGTTTTTAGTGCATGGACCATAGTTGCAAGCTCAAGGTCATGTGTGGGATAATTATCCTCATGTGGACGCAACTCTCGAGATGCGTATGCGATCACATGACGATCTTGCATGAGAATGCAACCTAATCCTTGTCGCGAGGCGTCGCAATAGATAACAAAGTCCATAGAAAAATCTGGTGGTAGCAACACAGGTGCGGAAGTCAGGCGTCTTTTCAGTTCCTGAAAACTATGCTCACACTGTGGTGTCCACTCGAACTTTTTATCCTTCTTGAGGAGTTCAGTTAGAGGCTTTGCAACCTTGGAGAAATTCTCGACGAAGCGGCAACAATAGCTCGCTAGACCAAGAAAACTCCTAACTTGCTTAACCGATTCAGGTTGAGTCCAATCAAGGACAGCTTGAACTCTCTCGGGATTGACAACAATACCCTTACCAGAGATTACGTGGCCTAGATAGGTCACTTCTGGTAACCAGAATTCACATTTCGAAAATTTGGCAGAAAGGCGATGCTCTCGTAGTTTCATCAATACCAGCCTTAGATGCTCGGCATGTTCTTGTTCATTCTTTGAGTAGATGAGAATATCATCGAGGTATACTACGACGAATTTATCCAAATACTCCATAAAGATTGAGTTCATCAGCCGAGAGAAAGTGGCTGGGGCATTGGTTAAACCGAAGGACATAACGGTGTACTCATATTGGCCATAACGAGTAACAAAAGCCGTTTTTGGAATGTCCCCGTTCTTAATCTTGATTTGATGGTATCCCAACCTCAAATCCATTTTAGAGAAGGCTGAGGATCCAACGAGCTGATCGTACAGATCGTTGATCCTGGGGAGCGGATACTTGTTCTTTATGGTGACCAGGTTAACTGGTCGGTAATCTACAACCATCCGATCCGTTCCGTCTTTCTTCTTGACGAAGAGGACGGGACAAGCCCAAGGAGAAGAGCTAGGACGAATGAAACCCTTGTTCAAGGCCTCATCTAATTGCTTCTTAAGTTCGGCTAGCTCTAGGGGTGCCATCTTATAAGGTCTTCTGGCTATTGGGACAGTTCCCGGAACAAGATCTATCACAAACTCTACATCTCTGTCAGGTGGAATTCCTGGCAGTTCCTCTAGAAAAACATCCGGGAAGTCACGGACTACCGGAATGTCTTCAAGTTCCGGAAGAGGGTTGGCGTTTAGGGAATAGAGCTGGCATTTGGCAACTTGAGTAGAGACATTTACTATCTCACCCGAGGGATGGGTAAGCTGGACATTTCTAGAGTGAGTATCAATCTTGGCATAGTGAGCTGACATCCAGTCCATGCCCAAGATGATATTAATATCCGAAGATTTCAATGCTATCAATGAGCCTAGAAAAACTAGCCTGTCTACTAGAATTTCATTGTCATAGGTTATCCTAGAGGTTTGCCATTTACTACCAGGGGTTTGGACAACCAATGGGATTGGCATATCACAAAATGACATGTTATGCAACTGTGCATAACTTTCTGAAATGAAGGAATGAGAAGACCCAGTGTCAAAGAGAACGGACGCTGGGTGATGATTAACAAGAAGCGTACCCAGCATGACGTCGGGATCCTCTGCAGCTTCTTCTGCTGACACATAATTCACACAGCCACGTGCAGGAGTTGGCTTCACATAATAAGCTTTGCCCGACTTGGCCTGCCCGACGGACTTTCCGGGTTGCTTGGCACCCACATTCTGAGGACACTCACGGGAATAATGCCCTGGTTCTCCACACTTGTAGCATATCACCTGGTTGGCACGTGGTGCAGCATTGCTAGCTGGACCACCATAAGCTTTTGCTGGAGGGTTGGCCTGATTCATCTGAGGCGCCACGTAGGATGGCCTCGGAGTGTATCTTGGCGACAGAGAACTGTTTGGAACCCACAGCCTGCGTTTTGGAAACGCGGAACCAGAAGATGAGCCAAAATCACGGGAGTGCTTCCTTGTGGCTTCGAAGTCAGTATGACCAGTCTCCGCACTAATCGCTTTGTTGACCAGGGCTTGAAAACTTGCACACTCATGGAGGCGCAGGTCTCGACGGAGCTCAGGGCTCAGACCCTTACGGAATCTTGCTTGCTTCTTGGCGTCAGTAGACACCTCCTCTGTTGCATAGCGGGCGAGGTTACCGAACTCGCGGCTATAGGCATCCACAGACAACATGCCCTGAGTGAAGGCACAGAACTCCTCTCTCTTTCTGTCCATCAGGCCCTCTGGAATATGGTGCAGACGAAAAGCTGCACTGAAGTCTGCCCATGTGGCCACTGGTTCAGTGGGACGCATAGCTTCAAAATTCTCCCACCACAGATTGGCGGGTCCCTCCAGGAAATACGCCGCAAAGGTCACCTTGTCGGCCTCAGACACATTCGCCGAGCGAATCTTGCGTGAGATGCTGCACAGCCAGTCATCAGCGTCGAGGGGATCGACGGAATGATGAAACTTTGGAGGATTCAGCTTCACAAAGTCATTGAGGGACACTACAGCATTCCTAGGCTGTCGAGCCGTATTCTGCTCAATACGCTCTAGCAGTCGGTTGGTCTCCCTTTTGTTTCTTTCTGCCTCAAGCATCACTTCTACCAGAGAAGGTGGGTGAGGCAGGTCTTCCTGCGACGCTTGACTACCCTCACCTTTCTCATGAGTAGGGGCACGGTTCAACCTGGTGAACACCATCCTGACAAACAAACTCATAGCTTAGACCAATATCATATCAATACTAGCTATGGATTAAGAATGTACTGAACACACGGAATGCGGAAATGAATATCCGAACAACATGGTAACAAGAAACTGCTATATATACACCATGGTTCATACATACCCTTAAATAGTTCAGTACAAACTTACCCGAAGAGCAAACTACTGAAATGGTGGAACTGCTCATCAGAGGCTTACAAGCTTCTTGTGCATTATTTATCTAGGCCTCCGGAATTCATTTCACATTACTACCATACTTCACAAGTCACGCAGGACTGTGAACGTACGGCTACTACCATACTATCCTTCCGCTCACAGCTCAGGCATCCGCATAGAACATCTCATAGAGATTACCTCCATGACCTGGAAGCTCAACCTGCGGATCAGGAAACACTCTAGCCTGAGATCCCTGGGATCCATAAGGACACGGATGTGGCCTTGGTCCCCTGACTGGTGGTAAGAGAGGTCCCCGAAGAGGTGTGACTCCTCCTATAGCTGGCCAGTCAACGTGAGCCGGAAGATGGGTCCTAACAGGGTTCAGCATCTCCATCTCTCCATACCCTGTCTGGACTATCGGTCCCAGCTGCGTCAAAGCTGTCCACAGACGGGCATGGGTAGCATAAAGCTCCATGCGGAGAGCACGAGCATCCTTGTCTCTGTTCTCTAGCATCTCAACAGTGGTCTGCAGAAGTGGATCCTCCATAGAAGAATCAAAATAGACTCCACTGAGGTATCCCTCTTCACCAGACTGAGAGGCCGGAACATAGCAGAACTCTGAATTCTGCAGCAGTGCATGTCTCGCTCTCATAATAGTCAGCATTGAATAGGCAGCATCCTGTACTGCCATGACAACAGTGACCCCCAACCCATAGGACCAATGGATTGGCTTCTCCGCTCCAGGGTAGTCTGGGAATACCCTAACAGTGCAGATGTACTGGCTCTGGTTGAAGTCCCGGTACTGTTCCTCCACTGTGTACTCGGGGTACCAGCGGTAACCGCACACCGACATCACCCTGACCAGCATGGCCGTATGACCCGGTACATCAATGCACCTGGTCAGACGTACCACCTGACGAGAAGGACGGCCAGGCATCTGTAAATAGAGAGTAATGCAAAAGCATTAGAGCTCTGAATGCAAAATTGGGCAGCATAACGGCTGTAAATGCTCAAAACAAATTTGAGACAACCCAAAATGGAATAGCGTAACCACTCAACTATCAAGTTCAACTCTCTGGTCACCAAACTTACTTCCTGCTTCCTAGGAATAAAAGAAACCCAATATCTCTCGACCCGTAGTCCTATAAGGTACCGATCGGAAACACGAGCCTAGGAGAAGATGAGTAACCTAGTCCTTAATTCCCGCAAAAGAGACGAGGATGACCAGAATAGAATAACTTGAGAAGAGAACAAGAGTCTTACGTTCCCTTCCACAAACAATTCCCTTATATATAACTAAAGCAATTCTAGACTCAACTTCGACCAGTTTGGCTTAGTAATCCTACAGTCAGTCAGGCTCTGATACCAACGCTGTCGGGACCCCGATCCTAAGCCATAGGAATCCAGCCTGTAACACATCGCATCTCTTTGTGGTCTCACGCACGGTTAACTCCACGGCTGCAGCCTTACCTTAGCCGGGACCGTTTGCGTCTTTTGACTCACGTATGCGATAGGTGTCGCTAGCAATCCAATGTCAAAGAACCCGGATCGACATGTCTAGTCATAAACCAAAGTGGCAGTTCCGCACAAGGACACACATACATGACCCAACAAAGCAGGTGTCGGTCATCAGCGAACGTAGACGAGTCGTAGCAAGCTACAAGGACTCCATTACGTCGCGTGACATTTCCCCAAAGAGGACAGACACAGCAGCTAAGAAGGACACATGCCGGTCAACCAATGTGTCTGGAGCAGTAGCGGACTACCAAGGCTCGTTGGATCACAAAGGGGCATTTCCTTGTAAGGAGTGGTACTAAAGTTCACGACTAGGTATTCGAACCCCATGCATATCAAGTATGACACACGTACGCATGGCATACCGATATGTATAGATACATCGATGGCATCACAACATAACCATAAACATACAACCTTTATTCAAGAGGCTCGGAAGAGCCACACACATAATATTACACATTAAGGTCTCTCGACCCATAATAGCAGTCATACAAATACAAGCCAGCGGAAGAGTTGTAAACTGTCTGGGTACAGACAGTGCAACTAGAAGGCACATGGCCTGACTATACTACAGAGCCGACGTAGGGCCAGATCGTAGCTGGGACACCAGCTACTCGTCGTCGTCGATGTCTATGAAGAACCCTCCATTAGGGTCATTAGCAACCTCTGCAACATTTATTAAGCAAACATGAGTACGAAGGTACTCAGCAAGACTTTAGGAGACCTAACTACTCATGCAAGGTATCAAAAGGTATTGTGGGGTTTCATGCGGGAAGCCAGCATTTGACTCATGGCTAGACAACTTGCATTTTGAAATTAGTTTTGACCACTTGATTTCTCGCACACGAGTCCACTAACACCACAACAATACACTATCGTGGAATCATTCCGTCTCCATACGGAAATGCCGTCCACAACACTCACGCTTATCTTGACCATTTTATGAGTAGCCATTGAAGTTATCTATGAACAACATATGTCTCCAAGTAGTCCATATCCGCGGACGCGGCTATTCGAATAGATCATAACCCTGCAGGGGTGTACTTCATCACACACGCTCTCGCCACTTATCGCTATGTGCACGTCATGCACCTCGGCAACCTTCAAGCGGAAGCCCGGCGAGGGAGTCGGCCACGACCGTTAACCACACCAGTACCTAGTCCAGGTTTATCGCCTATCTGAGAGTAACCCATACGGAAGTCCGGCCGAGGTTTCCGCCACGGCCTCAAACGATGTGCGCAGGGTTCCCAAGCCCACCATCCGGGTGCCACTTGGTACACCGTGCCACTGCCTACCGCATCACGGCCCACCTCTCAGGTCAGCACCATGCACGGCCTCCAACATTACTATAAACACCAGAAACTACTTGCAACTCCTGGACCGAGTACTACGCGATTAATAGGCCGAGCGGGGTCATATTTCAGGGCCCAGCATGTGGTAGTATCTAGTCTTGGATTACATACACGGAACTCAGTTCCTAAGGACGGTTCCAATGAAACAACCTGCCATGTACTCCTACACAGCCTTTCACCGGTACCTTTACCAAATCAAATTCAACACACAACCTTTGCTCATCACACACATTTCACAATTCTGTTCATCTCCCAGATGACAGACCATACACAACTCTAAGCACAGCACGCATAGCAGGATAAGGCACATCACAGCTCAAGCAACTACCAGGTATGCTAGGTTGCAAGGTTTGGCTATTTACTGTGACAAGGTTCAGTCATCCAAAGGAAGTGGGTTCAACTATCGTGGCAAAAGCAGTTGAAGCATTTGATCCTAATGCAATAAATAGGTGCAGGAGCAAGAACATGGGAGTTATCGGAATGATCAAAGGGGTTGCTTGCCTTGTTGCTCAGAGGAGGAACGATATCCGTCAGACGGATATTCGGTGGAATCCGGGGGTGCGGAGCCTACCGAAATGAATGGCAACATTCAATAACAATCATATGCACTCAAAATGATGCATGAGCATGACATGAGAATGCAAGGTGATAAGTTATTATTTTCAACATGTAATAGGTTTAGAGTTGATTTGAATCACATTCGAATAGCAATTCAAACGGGGTATTCTCGGATACCGGTTTAATTGATTCGACCTGATGCTCAGATCAACTTGATGTTAACATGCATGAAATGTCATGTTATGGTACTGATTTGTAATTAGGGCAGTGTGTGATCATTGCATATATAATGAAATTTGAATATTTTTGCAAATTCCAATTATAAAGTGATTATAAGAATTGAATTATTCCTTATTCCACAATTTAGGGTTCTTTAACTTTTTTAAACATGGTTGAAAGTAGCATAATCAGAATCCTTGAATTTTTCTGATACTTTTTCATATATAAATTATTTTCATTGGAGTTACAGATTAATTTCTATGATTTTTACAAATTTTAGCAATTTCCTGAATTAGTTTTATACTGGAAATTCTATTTATTGCCTCAGGCTGACGTCAGCAGGTCAGCCCACCTGTTCAGGTCAAACCTGGCAGAGGGGCCCCACTGGTCAGCCTCGGTGGGACTAATCCCATGCTGACCAGCCCTAACTGAGGTTTGACTTGGCCTTGGGCCCACTTGTTAGCGAGTGATTAGGTCCCTAAGCTGCTGGGTTAGCTTGCCACGTCGACCCCCACCGGAGGGTGGTCGCCGGCGACCAGGCCCGCGGTGGAGGGCTCGCCGGAGGCGACCTAGACGGCGCTGCACAGCACCAAAACGCACGCGGTGGCCGGGGGTGGAAGACGACGGCGTTGCGGGCGTTGCAGGGCTCGAGGAAGCTTCGACTTCTGCAGAGATGACCAGGGCGACGAGGCGGAGCTAATGGCGTGCTCTGGGAGGGGATCCTAAGGCTAGGGGCACGGGCAGCTCGAGCTCGAGCTCGGCTCCAATGGCGGCAGCGGGGAGGAGGAAGAGATCCGGGCGGAGGAGGAGAACCGAGGCGGGGAATGGATAGGGGAGGCTCTGGGGAGCTTATCCCCATCGTCGCTAGCACGAGGCGGCGGCCAGGCAGGCACGCAGGTGCTTGGCCGCGCCGGAGGGGGCGGCGGCCACCTCCTGCTGCCTACTGGCGCGAGGGAGGGGACGAGCCAGGGATGGGCCGGGCCAGGCTTAGGCGACAGGTAAGGTTTTTCCTTTTTTCTGTTTTTGTTTTTCTGTTTTGCTAATTATTGTTTTGCTAATTAATTCAGCTCCAAAACAAAAAGTAAAAAACTATTTTAGACCTCCTGAAATATTTGTTATAATATCCCCAACCATTTCCAAGGTTTTCAACATTTTTGGGAAATTATAGTTTCTGATTTCAAATTTTAAATTTGAAACCAGTGGTTTTTTTGCATTAATTTAAAAATCTTAAAGTGTCAAGAAAATAGTTTTATCCAATGCTCATTTACTTTCATGATTTATCAGAAAGTTTGAACATTTCTTGAGGCCATTTTGGGTTCATTGATTTTGAACTAGTTTGAGATATCCTTTAATTGAAATGGTGGCTAGGGTTTTGAGTTTTTCCTTTGCCACTTTGTTGTTTTTGTTGAAACTTCTTAGATGCAAATTCAAAGAAGACATGAGCACAATGCTATCTTGCTTAAGGGTTAGGGATGTGACACTAAAACATGGGCATTTTTGAGATAGGGATGGGGCAAGTGAATCTTGACCTAGATATAAATAGAGAGGGAGTTGTTTTGAATCCTATTGCAAACCACAAGTACTTCCTACTATCAAACTACATCCACAACCTTCCACATATCCAACATCACACCACCACATCACATGGATTCACAAGGCAACAAACACAAGACATGGAAGAATGGAATGGATGCATGCATGCAAAGGAAAAACAAAACAAGGTGGCACATGAAATAAGACATGCATATAACTCTCATATCAATGACATGATGGACCCACATAGAGAAGGTTCCAAATATGGCAAGAACACTCTGGGGCATTTTTATGCTTTGCTTTTAACAGTGTTGAGTATGACTGTGATTGGATCTTCATTGCGATGAATTACAATGTTTAGTCAACCCTTGGTCTTTGAAGGTGCTCTCCATTTACGTTTTGTGTTCTCAGAAAGAGCTAGCGAGATACCATCTATTTGTACTGCTTCATGATTGTTTTGATTGAAGTGTTGACGTTTGAAACTTATTATTATTGCTCGCTAGTTGATTATGCCATTGATATGAGTTTACCGTGAGACCTAGATGTCATTTGCTTTTGTGGTTTGCTTATGATCTTGCTGAAATTATGGATATGAGTTAGGCATAATTGCAACAACAAGATCAATCAGAGTTCGTAAAAGTTTTTCTTTTGTCTCTTTCAGTTTGTCAACTGAATTGCTTGAGGACAAGAAAGGCTTTAAGCTTGGGGGAGTTGATACGTCTCCGTCGTATCTACTTTTCCAAACTCTTTTGCCCTTGTTTTGGCCTCTAATTTGCATGATTTGAATGGAACTAACCCGGATTGACGTTGTTTTCAGCAGAATTGCCATGGTGTTGTTTTTGCGCAGAAATAAAAGTTCTCGGAATAACCTAGAAATCTACGAGGATTTTTTGTGGAATATATAAAAAATACTAGCGCAAGAATCAACTGGAGGGACGGAGCCAGGACCTCACAAGCCCACCAGGCCCCCCCTGGCCGGGCCTGGCAGGCTTGTGAGCCCCTCGGGGCTCCGCCGCCCCTAATTCCAGCTCTATATATCCTCTTTCGTCTGGAAAAAAAATCAAAGAGAAGAGTTCATCCCGTTTTACGATACGGAGGCGCCGCCACCTCCTGTTCTTCCTCTGGAGGGCAGATCTCGAGTCCGTTTTGGGCTCTGGAGAGGGGAGATCATCGCCATCGTCATCATCAACCTTCCTTCATCGCCAATTCCATGATGCTCTTCACCGTTCGTGAGTAATCTCATCGGAGGCTTGCTGGACGGTGATGGGTTGGATGAGTTCTATCATGTAATCAAGTTAGTTTTGACGGGGATTGATCCCTAATATCCACTATGTTCTGAGATTGATGTTTCTAGTACTTTGCCATGCTTAATGCTTGTCACTAGGGCCCGAGTGCCATGATTTCAGATTTGAACCTATTATGTTGTCGCCAATATATGTGTGTTCTTGATCCTATCTTGCAAGTTGTAGTCACCTACTATGTGTTATGACCCGGCAACCCCAGAGTGACAATAGCCGGAATCACTCCCGGAGATGACCATAGTATGAGGAGTTCATGTATTCACCAAGTGTTAATGCGTTGGTCGGGTTCTTTATTAAAAGGAGAACCTTAATATCCCGTAGTTTCCATTAGGACCCCACTGCCACGGGAGGGATGGACAATAGATGTCATGCAAGTTCTTTTCCCTAAGCACGTATGACTACATACGGAATACATGCCTACATTAGATTGACGAATTAGGGCTAGTTACATATCTCTCTGTGTTATAACTGTTGCGTGATGAATAGCATCCAGCTTAATCATCCATCATCAATCCAATGCCTACGAGTTTTTCCTACTGGTCCTTGATACATTACTTTGCCGCTTCTGCTGTCACTGCTGCTACTGTTACTCTGTTGCTACTATTGTTACTTTGCTGCTACTGTTGTCACTTTGCTGCTACTGGTTACCGTCGCTACCGTTGCTATCATACTACTTTGCTACTGATACTTTGCTGCAGATACTAAATCTTTCAAGTGTGGTTGAATTGACAACTCAACTGCTAATACTTGAGAATAATCTTTGGCTTCCCCTTGAGTCGAATCAATAAATTTGGGTTGAATACTCTACCCTCGAAAACTGTTGCGATCCCCTATACTTGTGGGTTATCACACCGTAGTAGGAGAGATAGCAATGTCCATGGAGGCTGTTGACATTCCTTCTCCACTTGCATCATCATCATCATCATCATCATCATCGGAGTTGTACTCTTCTTGCACCGTCAACCCCTTTGGAGGGACCCTTTTCGTGAAATTGTTCTTGGTGGCGTGGACTTGTACTTGACCTTGCGAATGAGCATGCCACCATTGTCTTCTCGCTTGTCGTAGGGGCAATCTAGAACAAAGTGACTTACATTACCAAAATTGTAGCAAGTTCTCACCCGTTGCTTTCCACTGGATGCATTCGAATTGTTCTTGGAAAAGTTAGGCTTGGTGTTCCTCTTGTTGCCCCAAAATTACCAAGATGCAAGAGCCATGTGCTCGTTGTAAGAATATTTGGTGTCTTCGGGGAAACACTCATCTTCTTCTTCGACTTCCTCCTCCAAGATTGACTTGGACTTAAAATCAAGGTTGGGATTCTTTGACCATTGAACAGAAGCTAGAGCGTTGTACACGGTCTTGTTCAAGATGTTCATAGCAATGAACTCATCCAACACTTCCCTTGAGGACAAGAGGGAAGGTCTAGCCTTTCACATATCACGAAGACATACCTTTGTTGAACGGCATGATGGCCTCTAGGAACTTGCGCTTGACACAAGTTTCATCCATGTCCTTGCTCCCATGATCTTGGAGGGAGACGACAAGGGTGGTCAATATTTAGTGGAGCTCTCTTGGGTCTTTGTCTTCATTCATCACGAACTTATCAGCTTCATCAAGGACCACCTCAAAGTTGCAGCATTGAATGCTTGAGATTCCCTTGTACAAAGAGTTGATGTGCGCCAATGCATCTTTAGCAACAGTGAAAGGGTGCAAATGGGAAAGCTCTTCGGGTGGCATGGTGGATTGAATAATGAACAAAGGAGAAGCATTTAGTTGGTTCTCCACTTCTTCTCTTGGAGTCATATTGTTGGGTTCATGATCATTAAGGCCTTGCTCTATGACCCTCCATAGTTGCGTTGAGTTGTGATTCAAATGAGACTTGATACAAAAAACCCAATTAGGAAAGTTATTCAAATCAAGCTTGGGTGGGGGTCATTTGGATTTATATGAGGTGAGGGAAACAGTCCACCATAAACTGGAGGAGGGGCAACCACGACATGGATGACCGACCCATTTTCTCCATGAAAGGACTTGGGTAGCTCAGTACTAGCCGTTTCCTTAACAGAATTAGCATCCGTCTCCGAAAGGGATGGATTAACAAAATCCTTCAAATTGGTGGGAAGTTTATGACTCTCAAGGAATTTGTTTAGTGTGTCCTTAACCTCATCAACCATGGATGATTTGAGAGAGGCGATGTCCTCACTCAAATCATCATGGGTGACTATGTTCGCGGACGCTGCCGTGGAGTCCTCCACTTCATACCTCGTTTCGTGAATCATACACTTAGGACGGTTATGCCTTTTGAAGAGACGTTGCTATTTTTCCAATTCAAAGGTTCGATATGGTTGACTAGGGGGTGAATAGGCAACTATAGTTTTATAGCTCTTCTTAACAAAAAGCTTGTCTAGATATGCAACTAGGTGAACAACCGATATGATGCTAGCAACAACAACAACACAAGCAAGTGAAGGATAAAAAACAAGTAAAGATTGTACAAAATAAAGGTAATAAATAACCACAAGTGGAACCGGTGGAGACGAGGATTTGTTACCAAAGTTCCTTCACTTTGACGAGAAGTACGTGTAACGTCCCGTACACACCCGCGGGCGGTCATTACTCCTTGCGGGATCTAGACTGGCCCAACATATCAATACTATTCTTTTCTGCGCACTTTCTCCTCACTCATGCGCACCCGGGATCAACTTCCCGGTCGGTCACCCATCCAAGAACTACTCCAAGCCGAGCACGCTTAACCTGAGAGTTTCTTTTCGAATGGGCTCCCGGAAAAGAAGGTATTCCTTATTTATATGAGTAGTCTATCATCCCTAATAAGCCAGGCTATCACAGGGAGGCACGTAGATATAGCAATGGACCGATCATTGATCGATAAATCTTTTGATCAACCAGTTTGTCCTCCTTGGTGAGGTCAACATGTCCAGTCGTAGGCATGGGAGTTTTCATACATTTTCATTCTTGCATGTTGAACTTCTTGATCAAGTCTTTGGTAAACGTGGTTTGAGAGATAAACATACCTTCTCTCATTTTCTTGATTTGCAAACCAAGAAAGGATTTTAGCTCACACGTCATGGACATCTCATATTTCTCGGACATCAGCCTTCCAAATGTCTCACTAAAATGTGGGTTAGTAGATCCAAAGATAGTATCATCCACATAAATTTGGCACACGAATAATTCACCATTAACTCTTTTAGTGAACAAGGTCGAGTCAATTTTACCAATCTCAAAACCTTTTCAATAAGATACTTTGTTAGGCATTTGTTCCAAGATCGAGGGGATTATTTAAGCCCATATGGAGATTTACGAACTTTATAAACATGATTAGGTTTATTCGAGTTCACAAAGCCAAGAGGTTGTTTGAAATATACTTCCTCCTCAATTTTTCCATTTAGAAAAGCATGTTTGATATCCATTTGGTAAAGACTAATACCATGGTGATCGGCATAAGAAAGAAGTATACGGATGCCTCAAGTCTAGCATCGGGGTAAGTCTCACTGTAGTCCATACCTTCGACTTGAGTGTAACCTTGAGCTATGAGACGTGCCTTGTTGTGTACCACTTGGATGTCTTCATCTTTCTTTTTTCAAAGCACCCATTTCGTACCAATGATGGTGTGCTCGTCCTTGGGCTTTTCCACTAGTGTCCACACATCATTCCTCTTGAAGTTGTGCAGCTCTTCGTGCATGGCATTTACCCAATCCGGGTCTTCAAGTGCGTCTTCTACCTTCATAGGCTCAATAATAGAGATGAATGAGTATTGCTCACAAAAGTTAGCTAAACGAGTTTTTAAGCAAGTGATTCTGCCGATGTGTATGTCGTCGAGAATTTTTCGACAGGATGATTCTTGTTTACTCTTGCACAAACTCATGGTAGCTTTTCCTTGTTGGATGGTGGAGCTTCCTCATCATCATCTTATTTGTTGTCATTAAAGGTGTCATCTCCTTGAGGTGGTGATGAAGGAGGTGGAGATGGATCATCATGATGTACTTCTTCCTCCTCTTCATCTTGTGGTGTAATGCTTGTGGATGCCTCCCTGTCATACCATGGTTCACCTTGACATGAAGTAGGGGCTTCCACTTGTGTTGATGAAGTACTTTCCTTCACGTCCTTGGGACATATCTTGCCGATGGACAAGTCTTGAATAGCTTCCAAAGGTTCCTTATCTCCTACATCATGTGGTAATTGTTCGACTTGCAAACCATTAGATTCATCAAACTTCACATATATTGCTTCTTCAACTTTTCGAGTGAAGTTGTTGTAGACACGGTAAGTGTGAGAGTTTGATCTGTAACTAAGTAGGAAACCTTCATGAGATTTAGGAACAAATTTAGAATGACGATGCTTATCAAGAATGTAACACTTTGAGCCAAATACACGAAAGAATCCAACTTGGGTTTGTTATCGGTGAGTAGCTCCTATGCCGTTTTACCGAGAAGCTTGTGTAGGTAGAGTAGGTTTGTTGCATGACAAGCTGTTTCCATGGGTTCTGCCCAAAAATGTCTTGGTGTCTTGTATATGTCGAGCATCATTCTAGCTAGGCCTCGGCGTTCGGTAGAAACCGAAATTTCGGTTTCTGCTGTTTGGTTTTCTGCGAATTTGGTTTGCAAAAGTGGAAACCGAATATAGTAGCAAAATTTAACTAACCGAAAATTTTAGTTAACTGAAATTTTGGTTCGGTTTTAGGTTTTAACCGAATTATGATCCATGTTCACAAAATGCACTTTCAGACATATAAGTATGCATATTTTAAAGACTTTTTTTGACAGCAGAACGACGCAAAATTTTAAAATGCACAATATAGAACATATTCACATCTTGTCAATTTTCACATAATATCATATACAAGGATTTCATAACAATGACAAACACTACTGGAATCTGCTGGTTTACCGATAGCCAGAGCTGACGGCAAAGGACAGTTTAACTGATGGCAAAGGCTTTGCCGTCAGTGTGCTGTCGGCAAAGGAACCGGCCAAGATTTTATCGGCAATCACCTTCTTTGCCGTCAGCTGAAGGTCGAACGACGACAAATACTTTGCCATCATCTTTGTGGCACGGGCTGACGGCAAAGAGCAATGGCGGCAACGGCGCAGGCCGAGCCCCGTTAGAAGGTTAACGGCAGGCTTTGCCCACAGCCGTCGCAAAGCTGACGGCAAAGCGGAAACCCCTGGGTCCCCTAGGTCCCCTCTTTGCCCACAGCCGTAGCAAAGCTGACGGCAAAGCCGAAAACCTGGGTCCCCTTGGTCGCCTCTTTGCCGACAGCTAGAGCACAGCTGACGGCAAAGCCGAAAATCTGGGAAAATTTGGTATTCCCAGAGTTGCGAGGATACACACGCTGCCGCCACGTGTCTTCTTTGTCGTCAGTCCACCGACGGCAAAGCCGTTGCCGTCAGTAAGCTGTAGGCAAAGACCCTCTCTGCTTTTTTTCATATTTGTTTTCTGTTAATTCCCTGCATTTGCAAAACATAGATACAAACAGCAACATATATATATTTGCCAGCCCCTAAACAGCACCACAAGTGCATCACAAAGTGCAAACAGCACAACATAAGTGCATCACCAAGTGCAAACAGCACGAATATATGTAATTAAAGTGCAAACAAGATCACAAAGTATTACAAGGCATCACAAGTGCATCCACAAATACAAGTGCATTACAAAGTTCATCTAAGACTACACAAGCGCATTACAAAGTCCCTCGAGCATCCATCCATATGCCATGTTGCTTTATCAAAATCTGCATAATGACAAAGAAGTTAGAAGAAGAATATAATAAGAAAGAAGTTATCTAAATTAAGCTAAGAAATTAGAAGGAGAAGTGGAAGAAGAAGAAGAAGAAGAACAAGAAGAAGAAGAAGAAGAAGAAGAAGAAGAAGAAGTGGAAGAAGTGGAAGAAGAAGAAGAAGATGGAGAAAAAGAAAGAAGAGAAGTTATCTTTTTCTCCTCTTTCATCTTCTCTTATTTCTTCATCTCTTGTTTGTTCTTCTCTTCTGGTTTCTTTTAAAACTTTCTAAACTAATTATGTCATTTTTGAGCTCTAATATCAACTAGAATTTACTAAGCTAACTAAAGCGTGGCTAATATCAACTAGAATTTACTAAGCTAACTAAAGCATGGCATAATCTAAGTTGATCTAACCAATAAGAAGAATAAGAAGGAGAGGAATAACTTACCGAATGCCAAGAAACGGAGGAGAAGCTCCATCTCCGTTGGTCGCTGGGTTGCTAGGGCTCTCACCAGGAGAAGTAAAGGGATCATGGGATTCAACTCTGGAATGATGCTGCAACAAGGCAAGAGTTAAAATATGTGGTTAGCAAGGCGACAGACAATGGTATAAGACCGTGGAAGGTTGGTCATTGAAAGGGAACTCACCGTTCCCACCGGAGAAGGCATCGGCGGAGGGGGCGGCAAACCTTGCTTCTCACACATAGCCTGCAAATTAGTTTTCGATGAGTCAAAGAAATAGCCTTGTTGCGTCTCACACATAGCCTTGCTTCTCACACAACTGACTTACCGCAACGAAGTCGTGCATGGCCTTCGCATGGGCATTATTGCATGCCCTCTCCTCCTCAAGCAACCTCTGCGTATTCTGGCCCCTCTCCTCCAACAAGAGCCTGGTGGCCTCCCTCTCCTTCATAAGTGCGGCCTGCAACCACTCCTCAAAAGGAATTTTCATCATCCATCCAAGGACAAAAGGACGAAAGAAATAATGAAGAAAACTAACCTCGACGGCAAGATCAACTGGCCTCGCGCGTTGCCGTATTACAGGAGCGGAGCTCGTTTGCCTCGCCTTGATCTGAGATAGAGTCTCAGTGATAGGGACGAAGCCATCACACATGGCCAGCGTGCCATGACTCTTACCGCCACCAGAGATCATTAACGCCTCTGGATCGATAGGATTCTGGCTCAGGTCAGAGTCAGGCCCGCTCAGCTGTTTGACCACCTCAGAGTGAGACGTCATCTTGTTGTAGGCATACATGCTTGTGTACGCCGACGGCCCGTCCCCCTCGGAATATGCCTTCACCGTCTTGTACGAGCCCTTATGGGCCATGCTAAATGCGGCGTATCCCTCAGGCTCGGGCTGGTTATTGTGTTTGGCCTACACGAAAAGACAAAGAATTAGTGCAACAAAAATCATGAACGAATGAATTATTGATGAAACAAAACAAGGCACACATACCCATTTTTTGGCGTATTGCTTGATGTTGGCATTGCCTTGGTGGTGTGGCACACCAACCAATTAGGCACGACGGTCCTTGGCCATAGTGTGGGTGCTCAACCAAGCCTCTGTGCACCACCTGTCCACTATCATCTCCCAACAATCCATCTTATCGGCCAACCATCTCGGGGGCACCTATGAATGTAAGTTAATGAAGAATGAAACTAAGTATTATAACTAAATAGACCTAACTAGCCCTAAGAATTGATCTTTGGAATGTACATACCTCCATGTACTCGGTCTTATCAAGGAAAATCTTTCGACATTCAGTCTTTGTCTTCGGCTCCCCTTGCTTGGCGTACCAATCTCGAACAGCCTGAACACGCAGCTCGTGCCTCGTGTTATTCAATAAACTCTTGCACTCTTTCACGAGGTTCTTCTTGGCCGCCTCCTCCGTCCCCTCCTCGACCCTAAAGTAACTCTGCAATTATGCCAAATAGATGCACAGATGAATAGTGAAATGACTTGGAAGGAAATAACAATATATAACATTGTATACTTTTTATTGGGTAAAATAATAGTTACCCAAAAATCAGCCAACACCTTGTCGGCCACGCTCACGCAAACAACACCATTGACATGTGTGTTTTCTGGGAGCAGAGCGGCTTGGTAGTGCTCCCACTTGAGTCCTGGCTCGGGAACCATACCCTCACCGGGCAACTGCACTATCCCAGGGAAGTGCTCCCTATGTAAAGCAGCAAGGAGGCAGTTTGGATTCCGGGTATTCTGCGGGTAATCCCACCCCCTACATAACGATAAGGCAAAGACATTAGCTACTTGGTGAAATATAATGATATAAGGTACACAATATATATCAACTTACTTCTCGCCATCTGGCTTAATGAACGCCATGTGCTGCAACTCCAATCGGTCTGGAACTCGTGTCATACCACGTTGGTAGACCGACTTGCTCGCAGCCCCCTCAGCCTCTGCCTCAGCCCCCTCCGCCTCAGCCTCCGCCTCAGCACCCTCCGCCTCAGCTCCCTCCGCCTCAGCACCCTCCGCCTCAGCCTCCGCCTCAGCCCCCTGCATCAGTGTCTGGACGGGAGGATCCCGCACCGGGACACCCTCGTCTGCAAGGGTGAAGTGGCTGAGACAGAAGTAGCCGAGGGTGGTGGTGACTGGCTCCTATCATGCAGCCTCCCTCTCCCACGACCACGTCATCTGCCTCTCTTCTTTCCTATGCCTCTCCCACGGGGCTCCTCGGCAAAGCTCTGCAACAAAGTTCTCTGTAGCTGCTTAGGAGCTATCCTCAACTTATCCCCGCCTACCATGTCTCACCACCTGTAACGATAAATAGTTAAATAATTAGTACAAATTCAAGGACAATAATTAAATGAACAATAATAAATGCATGAATAATTCAACTAATAATTGAATAATTAAACAACAATGTTTGGATGCATACGAAGTACTAATAGTCTGGATCATATGTCTCTTCTCCATGGTCAATTGAAGCAAAATCATCATCAGTATCACACGTGTCGTCATGGCTGATATCGTCATCGGGTTCAGGGACATTATGTGGAAGGCCTTTTTGTAACCGATCAAGCATTGATAGCTCATCGGCATTGGTAACTTCTTCTACTTCCACTTCTTCCTCATCATCACGTGAGTCTTGTTCCTCCGTGTTCAGGGTGGACGTAGAGCAGTTTCGGGTACGACGTCTGACGCCACGTGATTCTTGGAAGAATTCTCCATCATGTGTTATTGGGTCAATTTGAGGTTCATAATCGTCTTCATTTGGGGGAGGTGGTCTCAGATGTGGCGACACATCGAACACGACATACCAACCTTCCAAGTTCTTAACACTTTGACGATAGTATGGAAGATAGAAAACTTGGGTGGCCTGTTGAGCCACAATATAGACATCGGCACCGCTTAACTGCCTGTCTTGTCGAATTTCGACAATCCCAAGATGTTCATGAGTCCTTCTTGTCTTAGTAGGATCGAACCAATGACATTTGAACACAACAACGTTCGGAAGATTTTCACCATAATAATGAAGTTCGTAGACTTCTTCAAGTCTTCCATAATACTCGACACCTCCCTCGCCTATAGCAGAGACACCGGAATTGTTTGTTTTTCGACCGGGCATTGAAAGCTCTTTGCTAGCAGTACGAAAGCGATACCTGTTGATGTCGTACTTCTGAAATGTAGGGACCTTAAAGTCAAAGCCATTAGCTATTTGTCTCAATTCATAGTCGACTTGCTCATCTGAATTAGCCTAGAAGTTAAGAAAAGGTAGAGTTTGGTGTGTTACTCAAGAGTAATAGCAACAAACGAAATCACTTATTATACATAAGTGAGGTACCTTTTTTTAACCAAGAGATGAAACCGGGATAGCCGCCTCCTGTCTTTTCAAGAAGTTCATACTCGAGAATGGATTCTTTTTCGATTGCAACACCATTCGAGAATTGTTCGACGTATCGATAGTATCAATTAATAATAGTTGTTAGACACAAAACTTGTTAAAAGTTGTGAAACAATGTACAGAGCACTTACTCGATGTATGGCCGAACTTCTGTTAAGTTGTTCAATATATACATCGTTAGTGTGCGCCACTCCTCGACGCACATCAACTTTGGTTTTCCCACACCAGAAGGTGCGAGCTTCCCTTTGAAGAGGCTGAGATTGAATTCACGTCGTTTGGGGTCGCCCAGATTGTACCGAGGCTTTCGATTATGCAAGCTGTGCATAGTGGCATCATAATGTGCTGTTACGAAGTTTGCCGCCTCCTCGGTAATGAACGCCTCGGCCATCGATGCTTCAATTCTACGTTTATTTTTACATTTTCCTCGAAGTGTCTTCTGCATTCTTTCAGTTGCGTAGCACCAACGATTTTGCACAGGGCCACCCAATCTTGCCTCGGTTGGGAGATGCAAAATCATGTGTTGCATCGGATTAAAGAAGCCCGGTTGAAAAATCTTCTCTAACTTGCAGAGCAACTCAGGCGCCAACTCTTCCATGTCATCTATCAAGGCACGCGACAACTCTTTAGCACAAAGAACACGGAAGAAATAGCTCAACTCGGCCAATACTAGCCATTCTGCCTCGGGGATATAGCTGCTCAACATCACCGGCATTATCCGCTCAAGCCATATGTGCCAATCATGACTCTTGAGCCCAATTTTTTTCATTTTTTCAATGCTCACTCCCCTCGCTAGATTCGCAGCATACCCATCGGGGAACAACAACTTTTTTTGCACCCACAAGAGGATTTCCCTTATTGCTCCCTTCTCAAGATTGTACCAGGCAGGTGGTTTGGACCAATTTTTTCTTCCTTTCGGTTCTCGCATGTTTAGTGATGGCCTATCACACAGAGTCTCCTGGTCAACTCTAGCCTTTGTATTATCTTTGCCCTTATCAGTGCCGAAAAATGTGCCAAGAAGGGCCTCGGCGATATTCTTTTCAGTGTGCATCATGTCAATGTTGTGTGGAAGTAAGAGGTCTTCGAAGTAGGGGAGATCCCAGATGCATGGCCTATGGGTCCAGGCGTGTTCCTCATTATAACCCAAGAAATACCCTGGACGGTTTGGATCAGGCTCCATAGATTTTAACTGTTCATTAATTTGTGCCCCCGTCAACGCAGGTGGTGCTGAGTGTTTGACAACTTTACCTTTCATGAAATTCTTCTTGTCTTTTCTGAATGGATGGTCCATAGGCAAGAACTGTCTATGCAAGTCAAAGCAGGAATACTTCCCACCCGCCGGCAACCAATGAAACTTAAGAGCTGCCTTGCATTGTGGGCATGGGAACCTTCCATGCACACACCAGGCAACGAAAAGCGCAAATACCGGCAGATCATGCAATGAGTATTGGTACCAAACATACATTTGAAAGTTCTCTTTCTTAGCTGTGTTGTATGTGTTGACCCCATTCACCCAAGCTTCTTTCAAGTCATCCATCAGCGGTTGCATGTACACACTCATATTCTTCCCCGGGTAGTTTGGCCCTGGAACTATCAACGTCAGAAATATGTGCTTTCTTTGCATAATGGATGATGGTGGAAGATTGAGGGGAATGACAAATACAGGCCAACAACTATATTGGGTAGCCGTCATACCAAAAGGATTGAACCCATCAAGGCTGATGGCGATTCGACAATTCCTTGGTTCTTTAGCTTTTTCCTTATGTATACTATCGAATGCCTTCCATGCGTCACCATCTGAAGGGTGTACCAACATCGGAACTCCGTGTTCATCTAATTCTTTCCTAATTCCATGTTTGTGCCATGTCATCTGTTTTGTTGTTTCTTCGAGCATGTAAAGTCGTTGAAGTCTTGGTAGGATCGGCAGATACCGTAGGACACTCACGGGGATTTTGCTCTACTTCTTCTCACCTTCACCGTTTTCTGCCTCAACATATCTGGAGGACTTGCAAAATGGACAATATGTTTCGTCCACATACTCTTTCCAAAATAAGGCACATCCCTACTCACAAGAATGTATCTGCTCATACGGCATCTTGAGTGCACTAAGGATTTTGTCTGAGTCATATAGGTTTGAAGGCATAATATGACCTTATCGTAGAAAGCGCCCAAATAGGGTCATCACTGAGTCAAACAGGTCTCTTCCAATGTTGAACTGGGCTTTCAGAGCCATTACTTGTGCGATGGCATCTAGCTGAGAAATCTTAGTGTGCTCGTGAAGAGGACGTTTTGAAGACTCCAACATGGCATAGAAGGCTTTCGCGGGTTCCTCCATCTCTTCATCCTTGTTTCGAGCATCATCAAAGTCATTCACCATGTCTTCAATCCCTATACCATAATCATCGGTGCACCGACGCAACACCTCGTCTCTGTTACGTTGGGCCCACTCACCAGGAAATGTCCACAAGGTATAGCCGGGAGTAAAACCACGCATCTGCAGGTGTTTACCCATTACATCCTTTGTCTTTCGCGAATAATTCTTCCACTTAGTGCAGGGGCACCATGTTTTTGGCTGGCCTTTAGAAAACGCCATTTCCACGAATTCATAGGTTTTTCTCAACCATTCATTGGTCATATCTCTCTGACTATGGTGACCGGTGTACATCCATTCACGATCAGTCATTCTGGCAAGCTAGCTACATAGTATCCACATATAAAACAATATAAATTATCAGTTCATCAAGTATGTTAAATTAATTATGGCCATTTTTTAGTCATGGTTAATACATTGGGATGCACGGCATGCACACCTACCAGCTACTAGGTAAAGATGGGTCCTAATCCCACCCGAGTATGTGTAGATTGGGTCATTTCCCCATGCTCTCCTCCCGACCCAACGCAAAATTTTGGCAGCACCTCCCCGCTGTTTTCCTGATACACGTCTCGGCAACTAATCGAGAGGATGTGTACCCGGAGAACAACAACGAGGAGCTGTCGAAACTCTGCATGGGATCCAGAGCAAAGAGTGGGAAACGACCCAATCAACACATACCCGGGTTGTCCATGGATAACGTTGGACAATTCGAAAGAATCACCGTTATAAATATGCAAATGCATGCATATTTATGACAGGAACCCTTTCGAACGGGAGACGCATATTGGTTACGCACCAACTTTGCATTTTAATACTAAAAATACCTAGCTAGATAGTGTCATCAGCACGAAGGCCGGAACAGAGCAAAATAAAGGGGGTGGCGGAGGAGTTAACAAATGTGCTCACTTTCGAATGCAGGCGAGGGCGTCGAAAACCAATCCCTCGCGGAGAAGCTACTGCACATTTAAACGCACTCAATCAACACAAATACGCACTCGCGGTAATTAAATAATTGCCAACTAAATTTAACTTTTCTCCCCCTTCTACTTTCTCTTTTTTCCTTTTCTTCTTCTTCTTTCTCTTTTTCTACTCGCGGTAATTAAATAATTGCTAACTAAATAATTCTCCCCCTTCTTCTTTCTCTTTTTCCTTTTCTTCTTCTTCTTCTTCTCTTACAGCGTGTTTGGTTGGGGGGGTTGGAGGTAGGGAATGGGAGTTTAAGATTAACGAGACTAAAAATCTGTTGATTGGTTCAGGGACTTGGGATTTAACCAGGGAAGGGGAAGGGGAATTACTAGGGCCAACTCCCATCGATCTTTACCCTGGGGAGCCCTGGTAATTTAGCGAAGGAATGGGAGTTGACGTCTGAAAACATATTGTTACTGATTTTTTGGCCCACCTCTAGAAGCAAAAGAAAGAAAAAACTACGAACAAACTAGCTAAATGCATGCGGCAGCATAATTTCTCCTCTAAACAAACCGGCCAACGCTAACTACTTCCTAATCTATGTCAAATAGGAGACCATCTCTCGTAACCTACCCTTCCTTTCTTTGTTCATGAGAATTATTCCCACAGAAAATTCCCAACCAATACCAAACGCTGGATTGGGACTAAATAGTCCACTACCCATGTAAATCCCTCGGCCAACTCCCTCTCACAAATTCCCGGTCCCTTTCCCATAAACTACCAAACACGCTAAGTATCTCCTTCTAATTGCTAACTAAATTTAACTAAAAATCTACCACTAAAAATCTACCATTAAGTAATTGCTAACTAAATTTAACTAAAAATCTACTACTAACAGATCTAACTAACATAGAAAAATAAACTAAAAAATAAAAAAGGGCAGGAGGAGCTCACCAGTGAGTCGGCCGGGGATGGCGCGGGGCAGCGGGGGGGCGGGGTTGGCGCGGGGTGGGGCTGGGCTGGGCCGGCGCGGGGCGGCGCGGGGCGGGGCTGGTGCCGGGCTGGCGTGGGGCGGCGCGGGGTGGGGCTGGTGCGGGGCGGCGCACGGTGGGGCTGGCGCGGGACAGCGCGGCGGGGCGGGGCGGCGCGGGGTGGGGCTGGTGCGGGGCGGCGCGGGGTGGGGCTGGTGCGGGACGACGGCGGTGGGTCGGGAGAGTAGGGAGAGCAGGGAGAGAGAACCGTTAGGGCATGCAGTTAGGTCGTGTGCACGGGGGAAACAACCGAGCTATGCCGTCAGCTAGCTGTCGGCAAAGAAAACCGTTAGGCTTTGCCGTCAGCTGGCTGTTGGCAAAGCGGTGCCCCGTTTCGCCGTGGTCGGACGTGGGACCGGGGATCTCCCTATGCCGTCAGCTTCCCTATGCCGTCAGTGTTTCTCGCCTTTGCCGTCAGCTGGCTGACGGCTTAGACAGAGCGGACGGCATAGATTATCTATGCCGTCAGCCTCTCGTATGCCGTCAGTACTTATTTTGGTTGAGGGCAAAGTCTCTTTGCCGTCGGCCCTGTAAATTGCTGACGGCAATGCTGAAAGCCGTCGGCAAATTATGTTTTTCGAGTAGTGAAATGCATAACCAATCAACTTCCAAAATCCACAACTAAGAAGTGATAATATCATAATAGTCTTAGCACAACGCATAGCCCAATACAAAATCAAAGTCCAGGTCCCAGCACAACACTTAACCAAAGTCCAAGCTCAAGCAAACACAACCGGACAAGTGACAGCCATATTATTACTCTTTAAGACATAGCACACAAGAGATTGAAGTGCACTTCAAGAGCAGCCACAATTCCACAAATAAGACTCTTTTTGCCATCATGAACACAAGCATATTGACATGTCCAGACAATCATGACCATCCCAAGTTCCCAGCTCCCAAGTTCCAGCCTGCCAAGTGATGTGTGAATCTGTGTTCTTATGTATAGTGTACATGAATCAAATAAAAGAACTTCATATATGTAAAAAATAATCTGGTGAACTATATATCTAAAACAAAAAAAACTATGAAGCAAATCGGGTGTTCTTTTCTTCATAAGAATTTCCAACAGAAATTGAAAAACAAAGTACATGAGGTTAATGAATCAAAAATTGTACTACATACATGAGGTTCACTATAGCAACATTTGCATCTGCATTACATCACAAACTATAAAGAAACCAAATGGCTATGTTGTGCATCTTTCATTCTTCTGAATCATACTTAACAAAAAAATGAAACCTAAAAACATGAACAAGAGCAAAACAGTTACTTGCAACTCACTCACCAATGTTAAGTGGAGGATGGAGGTGGACAAGATGGCTTGCAAACAGACTTCCTACTGCTTGCCTTTGACTTAGATGAATTTCCACTACCAAACTCTTCAATAAGATGTGAAAAAGAAGGAAATAAACATATAATAAGCATAGGAAAGCATAAAATACAGAAAATTATATAGAAAACAATCACAACATATTACCCTTCTCCAAGATTAATAATTCCTCCTCATCTTCAGTGTCGAGAGTAATTGAAACCCTTAGCCAATCTTGGGTACAAATAAGAGATTGGACCATGAATGGTGTAAGGGAGGTCCTCAAATCATTTAGTATGTGTCCACTTGTGCTAAAGGTTGACTCTGATGCAACGGTTGATACCGGAACAGCTAAAACATCACAAGGCATTCTTGCCAATATTGGGAATCTAGCAGCATTGTTCTTCCACCATTTTAGAATGTCAAAATCACCCCATTTACTTCATTCTCCTCATGAAAATAGTTGTCCAATTAATATTTTCTCATGCTAGTTTCACCACCACCACCATCTCTCAACTTTTTATTAATCCTAGACACCAATTTTCTTCCTTCCCTTTTTTGAGATGGTTCACATTGTGGAGCACCCACATGCTTATGTGCATCACTTGGAGAAAACTTAGCTTTGTACTCTTAAAAAAAACACACAAATGTTTTCATCGCCTCCCAAACTTTGTCTATATTTGTTTCACCATACATTTCTTCAATTGCTAGTTTTGTGAAATTTTATAGCTTGAATCTTGGATCAAGAACAACTGCAGCAAATACAAACATGTTCACATTCTCCTCCTCCTTTCTCTTTCCTTTCCCCTTCCCCTTTTCATTCACAATGTCCTCCTACTCATGCCAACGTCCCCAATACTTATCATACTTAACTTGCATTTTCTTGGCCATTGATTGACACAAAACATCATCACTATCAGCCCACTCTTCCAACACAACATTAATTTCAGCAATATCCATAATGAATTGATTCACGGTCACATGGAATGTGGAGGAAACACTAAGATTTAGCTCATAAAAATGTCCAAGAAATTCATACATTTTATTAGCATTCTCGCAGTCACTATCAACAGGAGTGGTAGGAGCTTTCTCACTTTTTAAATCCAATGTATATAAAGCATCTTCTTCCTCATACCTCGCAAACACTTTATCATAGTAGATTGTGGTTTCTAACACTAGGTACATGGAATTCCATCTAGTGCATACATCCAAACTCAAGAATGCCTTGTTGTCCACCTTATCTAACTCAGCAAGCTCTTTAAATCTTGCAATTCTAGATGGTCCATGTCTTATATATCTAACCGCAGCTCGAACACGCTTAACAGATTCATCCAACTCTTTTAGACCGTCGGCAACAATCATATTTATAATATGGGCATCACATCTCTTATGAAAATATTTACCTTCAGCTATGCTATTTCCTGTTTTGATGATTTTCTTCCTTGTCTAACCTACACCACCATCATCCGCGGTAGCATTATCAACAGTTATTTTCATAACTTTGTTTATTCCCCACTCCAAGCATTTCTCTAAGGATTTTCCAATATCATCTCCCTTATGACCTTTTACTAGAAAAAAGCTAATGATCTTATTGTGCAAATTCCGTTCGGGGTCAATAAAATGTGCCGTGATAGTCATATAACAATCTCGTGATTGAGAAGTTCAACCATTAGTAATGAGACACACTCTTTGACATGATTGTTTGAAAAAAAAGTTTCAGCTTTTCTCTCTCTTCAAAATAAAGCTTCACAACATCCCTAGTGCATGTTCTTCTACAAGGCATGTTGAAACATGGACATGCAATTGACATGATCATTGGTTAATATAGGTATTGTGAATTAGAGGTGTTTACTTGTTGTTCATCCAAATATTTTTATGGCATGGTGATGATGTGCTAGCATACTTATTCCTTGTTGAAATCTTAGTGTTGTTTAAGTCGGGGGCACGTGATGGTTAACTCCTACCAACCTCCTCCCTAGGGGCATGCGAGTAGTGATTTGCTTCGAGAGAGATAATAAAACCTTGCAATAAGTATGTGAGTTCTTTAAGACTAATGTGAATCCATGGATATACGCACTCTCACCTCCACATATTTTCTAGCCTCTTTGATATTGTTCATTTCCCATTCTCACCTCAAGGATCGGTGCAACTTTAGCCGGTGCATCCAAACCCCATGACATGATATGCTCCATTGCACATAAGACTTATTATATCTTCCTCAAAACAGACACCATACCTACCTATCATGGCATTTCCATAGCCACTGCGATATATATTGCCATGCAACTTCCACCGTCACATCATATGACTTATACTTCCATTGTCATATTGCTTTGCATGATCATATATGGTGACATAGTATTTGTGGCAAATACGCCATTCATCATTCTTTATACATGCTATGCTTGATCATTGCACATCCTGGTACACTGCCAGAGGTATTCATATAGATTCATATCATCCTATCAGTTTTTCATATCGAGTTGTAAGTAAATAAAAGTGTGATCGTCATCATTATTTAGGGAAGTGTATGAGTGAGGAAAGGATGATGGAGACAATGGTTCCCCCACAAGTCGGGAAGAGACTCTGGATGGAAAAAAAGAGAAAAAGAAGAAAAAAGAGATAAAAAGAGAAAAAAGAGAGAAAAAGAAAAAGGAAAAAATAAATGAGATAAAAGAGAGATGGGAGAGTGCTTACCTCTTATTCCACACTTGTGCCTCAAAGTGGCACCATGTTCTTCATATAGAGAGCTCTTGTTTTGTCACTTTCATATGATAATGGAAATTTTTTCATGAGAGGACTTGGCTAGTATATTACGTTGACGGGCTTCCTTAAATGCCCGAGGTGTTCGTGAGCAAGCAAGTTAGATGCACACCCACTTAGCTTCAGTTGATCTTTCATACACTTATAGCTCTAGTGCATCCATTGCATGGCAATCTGTACTCCTTATATTGATATCCATTGATGGGCATCTCCATAGCCCATTGATAAGCCTAGTTGATGCGAGACTTTCTTCTCAACTTTCACCCCTTTGAAACCTACCACCATATTCTATTCCACCTTTATGTTATATCCATGGTTTACGCTCATATATTGTGCAAGTAATAAAATCCGAAGCACGTTAAAAAGTACAATCCAATTGCCTAACTTGACACCGTGGTGCTTAACCTTTGTATGTATGTGGTGAGGTCGGAGCCATGCTATATTTATATGATAAAACGAATAGCGAGTGAACATTCTTTAAGGATCGTGTTCTCTGAAACTTGATGATTATGTTGCTTACGTTTCTAAGCATTACTCAGCTCATACTAATTATTTCATCATTTCTAAGTGTTCAAACCTGCAATATATTACATGTTGGGTAGCATGTCACATCAAAAATTCTATTTTCATCATTTACACACTCGAGGACGAGCAGGAATTAAGCTTGGGGATGCTGATACGTCTCCAATGTATCTATAATTTTTGATTGTTGCATGCTATTATATTATCATTCTAGGATACTTTTTGGGAGTTTATTTACCAATTAATTTCATTTTTCAGCACTAACCTATTGACCCACTGCCTAGTGCGAGTTGTTGCTTTTTGCATGTTTTGGGCTTTTTAGTTTTCAGTACCAAATGAAGTCCTATAGACACAAAATATTTTGGGGATTATTTCCGGACCAAAAGAAGACCTTGAAGCTTCGGGAGGAGGCAAGAAGCCTCATGAGGGAGGCATGAGCCAACAAGGCACGGACTAGGCCTAGGGCGCGCCCTTTTGCCTTATGCTCCCCTCGGTTGCCTCCTGGCGTACATCTTTGTACTACAAATTCGCATATATCCCATAAACCCTAGAGAGCAACCCAAAATACTTTTTCCGCCATTGGAAGTATCTGTTCCGCCATGTGCCCATCTATAGCCCTGTTCCAGTGCCCAGCCGTAGGGGGGATCGATCATGGAGGGACTCTACATCATCCTTGCTACTCCCATCGTGACGTGTGAGTAGTTCACCATACACGTACGGGTCCATAGTTAGTACCTAGATGGATATCTCTATCTCTCTCTCTTGGCCTTCAATACAATGATCATCGCATCTTCGCTTTGCTCTATCTAATGTAATTCTTTTGTGTGGTGCATTTGTTGGGATCCGATAAATTGTGGGTTTTTGTTCAAATTATTCATGATAAATATTTGAGTCTTCTCTGAATTCTAAATACGATTCTTATGTGCATGATCATTATAGCTTCATAAATAACTCCAATCTATTGATTTTCTTTGGCCAAGTAGAATGATCTTTCTTTACTCAGAGGGGTGTGTTGTAGTGGGTTCAGTCTCACGAATGTATGTATCCGAGCGACAAGAAGGGGACAAGATACGTCTTTGTATTATTGCCACTAAGGATAAAACAATGGCGTTAGTTCATATTAATTGAATTCCCTTTGACTACATCATGCCAATGTTCTCCAAGCATTACTCTAGATGCATGCTGGATAGCGGTCAATGGGTGGAGTAATAGTAATAGGTGCATGCAGGAGTTTGCCTATTTTCTTATGGACGTCATGCCTATATACACATGATCATTGATGTGGATATCACATAACAATGCGCTTTTCTATCAATTGCCCTAAGTAATTTGTTCACCCACCGTATGCTTACTTTCATGAGAGATGCCACTAGGGAAAACTATGGCCCCTTAGTTTATTCACTTATAAGTTTACAAAGGCTACAATACCTTGTTGTTCTTATTTACTTTTTATTTTATTTTGCAAATTACAATTATCTACTACCAACCACACTACTTACAAGCTTGCAATTAATGAGTCCAAGGGGATTGACAACCCTATTGACCGTGTTGGGTGCAAGTGTTTGCTCTTTTGTGTGTAGCTGCTGAAGACGGGGGTTGGTTCTTACTCTTATTGGTTTGATAAATCTTGGTCTTGTACTGAGGGGAATACTTACCTATGTGCTGCTGCATCACCCGTTCCTCTTCATGGAAAACCCAACGCAGATCACAAGTACCAGTTCCTCCACACCGCTCCAATGGAAACGTACTTTCCCTCAAAGGGAAGGAACTTCGGTAACACATCCTCGTCTCGACCAGCTCCACTTGTGGTTACTTCTTACCTTACCTTTGTGCAAGTTATATATCTGGTGTATCCTTTGCTTGCTTGTATTGTTGTTGCTGCTAGCATAATATAGGTTGCTCACCTAGTTGCATATCTAGACAACATATTTGTTGCTAACCCTAATTTGTTAAGAAAACCTAAAAAATGGTAGTTGCCTATTCCCCCCTCCCCTCCCCTCTAGTCAACCATATCGATCCTTTCAACCCGAGCTTGTGGGACCCTTGAGCATCATCTTGCGTTGATTATTTTTCCTAAAACTCACACGTATTCCAAAATTAATCTCCATAAAAATTTATTGCGTTTGGACTTTGTTTGATATGGATTTTTGGCAAAATACAAAAAATATGCAAAAACACAGGAACTAGCATTGGGCACTAGATCAATATGTTAGTCCCAAAAATAATATAAATTTTTTCCAAAAGCATATGAAATTTGTAAAGTATTGGTATAAAACAATCAAAAAATGTAGTTACGATGGAAACGTATCACCTGCTAGTAGGCCTGTAGCCAAGCTCCTCCTTGATGAGCAACCCCTAGTCTATGATAGTGTCACTTAGTCTCTTTTATTTCTTGTTTTTCCCTTTTTGTTTGAAGTTTAGTAACCCTCTTTTTAGTTTGTTTCCCTAGTAATTTATAGTGTAGACTATTTTCAAACTTTGGTTTGGGTGCGTAAGTGACAATTTAGTTGCAGGGTTTGTGGTGACTTCCTATTCACTCGTTGTGGGATCGACAAAGCTTAGCTCAAAATTTGCTACAAAGCCTTATACACTTGCATGACATCAGTGTGCGGGTTCTATATCCTCACAACTTTGTTTACATTTTATGTTGGATGGTCTGTTGTGAATACTTTCCCCTCTCTACGTCCTATGTAATGTGTTTTCAAGACTATTACAATGATCCTTTCTATTCTGATGCATGTGACATGTCTTAGTTTGTCTTCATTATTGTTGGAATAGGTGTAGTTTGCTCTCTGTTAGACTCTTCCTAGATAGTTTGTCTTCACTATTGCTATATTCTCTATTTATCATCTTCGATTTTCTTCTAGTAGTTTAATTGAGTAGAATAAGTTTTTAAAAACACCGCCCCCTCTAGTTGATATTTGCTCTTACAAAAGGTTAGTGTCTTAGTCTCCATAATCAAGGTGATGGTGTGGTGGTGCCCTTCTGCCAATTCCCTCTCTGGACCTTATGAAGGTGAGTTTTTCCTCCTCTAGTTTGTGGTTTTGGCTCAGGATGGGAATGTGCTAGTCCACACATGGCCTTCGACCCGGACCTTGAGGCCACAGGTCAACCAATATAAAAAATAGTCAATGGCCTCGTTAGCCCTATGGGTATTTTGGGTCGACCCAAATTTTTGCTTTACATTGCCGTGTAGACAAACAAGATATTAAAATTAGGCATAGTTTAATGCACTCTGACTCGTGTAATAATTGAGATTTCTAATACATGGCTAATAGAAAAAATCGAGCCGTCTACTTGTGGTTTTGTACGTGCGCATCTTGTTGAGTTATATCAAGAGAATTTTGTTGTACATTGCTACTTGTAAACTGCGTTGGGATTTTCCACGAAGAGGGGGAGATGCGACACAGTAGAGATAAGTATTTCCCTCAATGAGAACCAAGGTTACCATTAGGAGGACTACGCAAATGCCCGTCTTCAATGCCTACACATAAAAGAGCACACACTTGCATCCAACGCAGACAAGAGGGTTGTCAATCCCCTTGAACTCGTTACTTGCAAGAGATAAGTAGTGATCGATAGATAGAATAAACTTAAAATTACAGAATATAAATAACAAAACTATTTTAGTGTTTTTGGAATTTTATTTGTAGAGACTCAGGGGCCATAGTTTTCCCTAGAGGCTTCTCTCTCATAGAAAGCACACGATGGGTAAACAAGTTATTATTGGGAAATTGATAGAAAAGCGGATAGTCATATAATATTTATTCACGACGATGATCATTACATATAGGCATCACATACATAAGCAAGTAGACCGACTCCTGCATGCATCTACTACTATTACTCCACTCATCGACCGCTATCCAACATGCATCTAGATTATTAAGTAAAACAAAGTAACTCCTTAAGCAAGATGAAATGATATAGTTAAAGTAAATCCAACTAATATGAACATAACCCATTGTTTTATTCTTAATGGAAGAAATACAAATACGTGGCATGTCTTTTTCTATCACTGGGTCTGGGCATCGCAAGATTGAACCCATTACAACGCACCACTCTTGCTTAAGATAAATCAATCTAGTTGGCCAAACAAAACCGATAGATCTGAGAGAAATACGAAGTTGTCATAATCATGCATATATAAAATACAAGAAAGACTCGGTATAATTTCATCAATAATCTAAACATGAACTAGGAATTCATCGGATCCCAATAAACACACCGCACAAGAGTGATTACATAAGATAGATCACCGCGGGAATCGTGCCAATCTTGGGAATGAAGAACATATAGATAGAGATATCCAACTAGGTACTAACTACGAACTTGCAGGTATGTGGTAAACTACTCACACATCACCATGGGAGCAGCAAGGTTGATGTAGAGGCCCTTCATTATCGTTTGCTTCCAACGGGGGAACATGGCTCCAAATGGGCACCCGGTTCAAAAAAGCTTGCGGTGGAGAAAAAAGTGTTTCATGAGGCTCTCTAGGGTTTTCCACAAATATGTAAATTTATAGCGAAGAGATCAGGGCCAGATGCCATGGGAGATGGCCCCAAGCCATCAGGGTGAGACCACCCCCCTGGGCGCGCCCTGTTGGATTGGCGCGACCCCATGTGGCTTCCGGTCTCCCTGACTAGCTTCGAGGTCTTATTTTTGTCCAGAAAAAATCATGACAAAGTTTCGAGGCATTTGGACTTCGTTTAGTACAATATTCCTGAAAGGCCAAAAACATGCAGAAAAATCAAGTGCCACTCGGCACTTGGTTAATAGGTTAGTGCTCAAAAATGATGTAAAACGTCATATAATTTCTTATAAAACATCCAAGATTGATAATACAATAGCATGGATTAATAAAAATTTATAGATAAGTTGCAGATTATTAGCATCCCCAAGCTTAATTCTTGCTCGTCCTCGAGTAGGTAAACGGTAAAAACGGAAATTATTATGTGGCATGCTACCTAACATGTAATATATTTCAGATATGATCATTGAGAAACGATGAATCAACAAACATCAAGGTAGTAATATCTATAAAAATAAGTATCATAATCATAAACTTACAAAATATACCATCCCTAAAGAATGTTTACTCCTCATTCATTTTATCATATTAGCATGGCATGGCTCTGTCTTCACCACATGAATACGAATGTCAAGCACCATGGTGTTAAGCCAAGCAATTGGATCGTACTTTTTAACGCGCTTTAGCATTTTATACCTCACTCAATACATGAGCGTCAACCATGGACATAACATATAGGTGGAATAGAATATGGTGGTAGGTTTCAAAGGATTAAAAGTGGAGTATAAAGTCTTGCATCAACAAGGCGGACCAATGGGCTATGGAGATGCCCATCAATCGATATCAATGCGAGGAGTAGGGATTGCCATGCAACTGACGCACTAGATCTATAAGTATATGAAATCTCACTAGCAGATGAGTAGGAAGCCCATCATCAGAGTATTCAAGCCAAGTTATATAGTGAAAAAGTTCGCACTAGCATATGAAATGACAAAATATGAGACTCTCTATATGAAAAACATGGTGCTCTCACAAAGCTAAAGTGTGGGAAAAGAGGTAGTAGCACTATCCCTTCTCTCTTTTCTCTCATTATTTTTCTTTTTTTCTTTTTTTCTCTTTTCTATTTCCTTTTTCTCTTTTCCCCCTTTTTTTCTTTCCCTCTTTTATTTCATCCGGAGTCTGATCCCGACTTGTGCGGGAATCATTGTCTCCATTACCCTTTCCTCACTAAGACGATGCTCTAATAATGATAAATATCACACTTCTATCTACTAACAATTCGATATGAAAAACTACTATACAATATGTCGCTATATGAATGTATCTGGTAGTGTACCAGGATGTGCAATGATCTAGTGTAACTTGCATATGAACAATGATGAACGATGGATTTGCCATAAATACTATGCCAGCAACATGATCATGGAAAGCAATATGACGATGAATCCACAAGTCATCAGTCATAACAGTGGAAGTTGCATGGAAATATATCTCGAAATGGCTATGGAAATGCCATAATAGATAGGAATGGTGTCTGTTTTGAAAAAGATATAAGGTGGCTTATTTGCAGCAGAGTGTATCATGTCGCGGGGTTTCGATGCATTGGCGAAGTTTGCACCGATCCTATAAGTGAGAATGGGCAATGCGTGCTACCGAAGAGGCTAGCAAATATGAAAAGGTGCAACTGCACACATCCATGGATTCACATTAGTGATAAGGAACTCGTGTATTTATTGCACAGCTTTATTAGCTCTCTCAAAGCAAATTACAACTCACATGCCCCTAGGGAGGAGGTCGGTAAGAGTTAACGATGGCACGTCCGCCACCTAAAGAACACTAGGATTTTGATGAGGAATAAGAATGCTCACACATAATCACCATGCCATAACCAATATTTATATGAACAACAAGTTAACACCCTTTAACTATCGATATTTATACTAACCAACAACCATGTACTCACGCCCTTTCATATTACCGCATCAATATCATTAACCCACAATTTCTCTTTTGAATGCTACATGAAAGTTTTTATTATTACAACCTTGAATACCTACCTTTTTGGACTAGTATTATAAACCATGCAAATTAAAGTTCCTATTTATTAAACTCAAAAAAATTAAGTGAAGAACGAGGGTGCAATTATTTCTATAAAATCTAGACGTCATCGTGCTAAAAAATATATAAATGAAGCACTAGAGCAACTGCTTAGCTCAAAAGATATAAGTGGAGCACATAGAGTATTCTAACAAATCATGATGAACATGTGTATCTATAAAATTGGTGTGTCTAGGAAATAACGATTGTGGAAAACTAAAATAAAATAAAACTATAATACATGGAGCTCCAAGCAAAACACATATCATGTGATGAATAAAAATATAGCTCCAAGTGACATACCGATGGAATGGTGACGAAAGAGGGGATTCCTTCCGGGGCATACCCAAGCTTAGACGCTTGAGTCTTACTAGGATATTACCTTGGGGTGCCTTGGGAATTCCCAATATTAGGGTGTTGCTTCTCCTTATTCCTTCCTCCATCGTGATCGCACCCAAAACTTCAAAACTTCAGCACACAAAACTCAACAGAAAACTCGTGAGATCCGTTAGTACAATAGGCAAATCATAAACTTTAGGTACTGTTATTAAATTATTATTATTTACTTATTGCATAAGTTACTATATTAGAACTTATCCATGGCTTATACCCCCTGATATAATCCATAATATCATCAAAACAAGCAAACTATGCAAGCGAAAACAGAACCTGTCTAAAACAGAAGAGTCTGTAGTGATCAACACTTAAACCATACTTATGTAACTCTGAAAATTCTAAAAAGAATAGGAGAACTTTAGGAATTTGTATCCCAGACATGAATAAAATATTTAGATCAAAAAACTTTCCAGTAATATCACAGAAATTCTGCAGTGGACGTAAAAGTTTCTGTGTTTGCACCATATCAATTCTACTTATCATTCAAATCATCCCAAAGGCTTTACTTGGCACAAACACTAATTTAAATTCAAATAACAATAGTTACAGTAGAAATAATCATGTCAACTCACAATAACAGAAAGTAGAACACAAAAAGTAAGATAACTATTGAGTTGCTCCCAACAAGCGATGTCGTTTTATGCCCCTAGCTAGGCATAAAGCATAGTTTCAAGTGATATCATGTTTGACATTCCGTCCATAAGTGGCCCTCATGATAGACTCATAAGGTGGTTTAATTATATCCCTAGGTAATTTTTCCATACCTTTAGGAATCTTATGTTTCCCTCCTTCATATCAATAATGGAACTTATAGTTCATAAAAAGGGTCTACCAAGTATAATTCGACAAGAAGGATTGCATTCAATATCAAGCACAATGAAATATACACGCACGTAATTTATGTTAGAAAGAATAAGAACATCATTTATTCTACCCAAAGGTCTCTTGATGGTAGAATACACAAGATGCAAGTTAAGGGAACAATCTTGTATATCGGTGAAACCAAGCACATCACAAAGAGATTTAGGTATAGTTGAAACACTAGCACCAAGGTTACAGAAAGCACTACATTCATATTATTTAAGCTTGATTCTAATAGTATATTACCACTCATGATGCAATATTCTAGGTATAGAAACTTCTAGCTCAAGTTTCTCATCATAAGCTTTTAGCATTGCATCTACAATATGTTTAGTAAAAGCTTTATTTTTTTCATAGACATTGGATGAGCTAATAATGGATTGCAACAAGGAAATACATTCAACCAAAGAACAACTCTCATATTTGAAGTCCTTGTAATCCAAGATAGTGGGCACATCACAAGTTAAAGTTTTGACCTATCCAAACCCATTTTTCAATTTTTTTCGTTAAGATCATCACCCTCCTAACAAACCGGGCACCTTCTAGCTAAAGTTGAATTGTCTCCAGTCCCTTTATCATCAATTTTCAGATTAGTAAATAAATATTCAATAGGAGAAACACTAATAATTTTAATATCTTCATCACGATTACTAATAGGTAGAGATTCAGGTTTAGTTGTAATCCTATGTACTAGAGTGTTTTGTTTATCAGAAACCTTTCCAATCAACTCTTTAGTTGGGGAAATTGTGATTGGATATTATATAATTCCCTATTAACTTCATCAAGTTCTTTACTAATATCATCTAGTAAAGAGGAGTGCTCCTTGATTTCCTTGGCAAAATTTATTAAGCTCATAGTGTGTGGTCATAAAAAAATTCATGGAACTCTCAATTTAAGTCATCCTCTCGTAATAGGAGATCTAATAGAATTTATCTTGAGACATAATTATGAAACAAGAAAAGTAACAAGCAAAGCAAGTAAACTAACAACTATAACAAGCAAGCAAGTAAACTAGCAAAGATAAATATTTTTGTATTTTTGATATATTTATGCAAACTAAGATAACAACAGATAAAAATTAGAACAAGTGAATGATAGTTTGTGTGAAGGTACTTGATAAGTATTTGGTGGTACTCACTGGCAATGGCGCCATAAATTCTTCCTACTACTTGTAAACCGTGTTAGGATTTTCCCCGAAGAGGAGGGGAGATGCATCATAGTAGAGATAAGTATGTTCCTAAGTGAGAAGCAAGGTTACCAAACCAATAGGAGGACCACGCAAATGCCTGACTTCAGTGCCTACACACAAAAGAGCTTACACTTGCACCCAATGCGGGCAAGAGGATTGTCAATCCCCTTGAACTCGTTACTTGCAAGAGATAAGTAGTGATAGATAGATAATATAAATGTAAAATAAATATAAAGTAAAATTATAGAATATAAATAACAGAAATGTTTTTACTGTTTTGAAATTTGATTTGTAGAGACCCGGGTACATAGTATTCGCTAGAGGCTTCTCTCTCGTATAAAGCTTACGGTGGGTAAACAAATTACTGTTGGGCAATTGATAGAAAAGTAGATAGTCATGCAATATTTATTCATGGCAATGATAATTACATATAGGCATCACATCCATATGCAAGTAGACCGACTCCTGCGTGCATCTACTACTAATACTTTGCTCATCGACCGCTATCCAACATGCATTTTGATTATTAAGTAAAACAGAGTAACTCCTTAAGCAAGATGACATGATGCACACAAAGTAAAAAACAACTAATATGAATACACCCCATTGTTTTATCCTTAATGGCAGCAATACAAATACGTGGCATGTCCCTCTCTGTCAGTGGGATTGAGCACCTCAAGATTGAACCCATTACAATGAACCACTCTCGTTGAAGAAAAATCAAACTAGTTGGCAAAACCAACCCGAGATCGGAGAGAAATACAAAACTATCATAATCATGCATATATAAAAGATTAGCAAAGACTCAATATACTTTCATGAATAATTTGAACATAAACTTGTAATTCATCGAATACCAACAAACGCACCGCACAAGAGTGATGACATAAGATAGATCACTAGGGAATCGTGGTGATCTTGGCAATGAAAATCATATAGAGAAAGAGAGATAGACATCTAGGTACTATCTACGGACACGTAGGTCTGTGGTAAACTACTCACACATCATCATGGGAGCAGCAAGATTAATGTAGATGCCCTCCGTGATTGATCCCCCTCCGACAGGACACTGCAACAGGGCTACAGATGGGAACATGGCAGAACTGAAGTTTGTGGCAGCGAAAAAAGTGTGTCGGGAGGCTCTCTAGGGGTTTTCCCCAAATAAGTGAATTTGTATAAAAGAGATCAGGGCCAGAGGCCGTGGGAAGTTGCCCCAGGCCATATGGGCGCGACCGCCACCCTTGGGCGCACCCTGTTGGCTTGGCCCAATCTCGTGTGGCCTCCGTTCTACCTCCAAAGCTTCTCGGTCTTACTGTTTTCTAGAAAAATCATCAAAAAGTTTTAGGGCATTTGGACTTCGTTTGGCATAGTATTCTTGAAAGGACAAAAACATGCAGAAAACAACAAGTGGCACTAGGCACTGGGTTAATAGGTTAGTGCTCAATAATGATATAAAAAATCATATAAATTCTTATAAAACATCCAAGATTGATAATATAATATCATGGAACAGTCAAAAATTATAGATACGTAGGAGACGTATCATTCATATACACGAGCATTATACGACCGGTTGCATCACAAAATTATGTCATGTGACAACGTAGGTGTGACGGAAATTGGAGCTATTTTGATATATAAGACTATAAGGTGGGCTGACCCATTTCATCTAACGGGTCACCCGGTGCCGGCTTTGTTGATCCAAATCTCATTTGAGACCAACACACAAACCCATTGGACTCAAGTTTTTGGATCGGATCAGCAACTCGATGGGCCGACTCGGTTGATTCCCATCCTGACTTTTGGCCTCTTTGTTCCTTCTTTGCGAGTTCTCATCACACAATTGTTAAATAGTTAACTAGATGATGGTGGTGCCATATGTTATGAGCATCAGTACGAGTGGGTGACTCTCATACCGCATGTCGTCTTATCCTCTAGGAGGATCTGCATGCCTGGTTTTCTTCCAACATGATCTTCTCTGAATGATAGATTATTATGGTGTTAAGTAGCATCATTTTCACTTACAAATATTGTATTATATTCAATGCTCAAAATCACCTTCTCTTTTTAAAACTTGGCCTGCGCGAACACGTATTTTTTCGAAGTTCTTGCGGTTGTCATGGAAAATAAAGGGTAAAAAGTGATGCAAGAATTCTAAAATTCCTAGTAGTATGAGATAAGGCCAACTCCAACGTGTTGACCCATTTGATTCGCTAATGTACGGATAGAAATGTTGGCCCAACACGTAAATGCATCCCCAATTTATGTCCCATGACGTCCGTCCAAACGCATTTCCAACTCAAATTGGCTCCAATTTGTGTTCATGCGAATAGGAGATGGACGCCAGCTTGTCCGCTCAGCTTACGCATGGCACCGCACTTTGACCATCCACCTACCACCACTCGTCATATTAAATGGACACGAGCGCGTTTGGACCCACACGCCAGCCTCAACGCATGAGCAGCAAGCACGACCATGAGGCGTCATCCTCGTCGGGAGTGCGAGCGGCTAGCTTCACTATCATCATGTCACCGCCACACGCCAGCCTCAGCGCACGAGCGTCCGACTATACCTACATGTACATAGATGACACTACCACTAGAAGCACCGCATCCCGGCGCTATGGCCGAATAGGAATTTACCCCCCGACTGTCACCTAAACCCCGATAGGCTGCTGATGCCTGCGGTGCCATAGTCGGCCTGCAAGCGAATGGAGGAGATCTGCCACTGTCGTGTTGGCCTAGATCAGGAGCTGCGTGCCTGCCCCGACTATGCGATGGACTTCCCGTACTGGGATGTGTGGTTCGCTAGCGAACAAGAGGCATACCAGCGTCAAGGCATGGGTTCACCCTTTTCACCGGTTGGGCCACCACCGTCGGTGCTGGTGAAGAAGGAGGAGCAAGACACCTACCTGGATGGCCTTGAGGAGGCCAACCAATGGTAGTACGAGTAGTATGCGCTCCAAGGGGAAGCATGGTGGTATGTCCTCACACATGTGTTGGCCGAAAGCACGACCAGCATGGAGACCAATGCGCCGCCGCCACCAACACCCACGCCGGGCGTGAAGGCCTACACGCGGCCGCCACCACCATCCGTATGCAAGGAACCAACATGGGTGACCACGTAATAGTGGACGACCAAAGTGTCGATGTACCTGTCGCATGGTGTAACGCTTCAAGAGTGTAACTTGTCTTATTTGGAACCTTGTGTATGTGGATCCATCTTCACTAGTGGAGAAAGGGGTATTAGAACCGGTTGGTAAGGGCCTTTGGACCCGGATACACATCCGGTGCTACGTATCCGGGACTAAAGCCCCCCCCCCCCCCCCCCTTTAGCACCGGTCTCTTACAAACCGGTGCTAGAGGCCTCCACGTGGGCGCCGAAGAGTGCGCGCAGGCGGAGGACCTTTAGAACCGGTTGGTAACACCAACCGGTCCTAATGGTTTTTTTTCTTTTTTTTCCCTTTTCTTTTCAGGGTTTCCGATTCCGTATTTCGGTGTTTCCGTGTTCCGTATTTTAAGGGTTTTCGTTTACCTGTTTCCGGTTTCGTATTTCCGTTTACGTCTTTCCGATTCCGTGTTTCCGATTCCATGTGTCCGTGTTCCGTTTTTTACGAACACGGAAACGGAAACACGTAATCGGAAACACGTATCCGGAAACACCGATTCCGTGTTTGCGGTTAAGTGTTTCCGATTCCGTGTTTGCGGTTAAATGTTGATGCACCAAATAAAAGTACATATTTACATGTAACACGAAGTACTGGACCGATTATCATTACATAATTTGAAGTTCGTTTCCTATAGCTGTATACTTGCATAGAGAAGGGAGCTGGCTATTGGTTCATAGGATGGAAAAATTCTCCGCCTTCATCTATGACTTGCGTGAGGAGAAATCCTGCCAATTCCTCTGCAACTGCCTTGCAACGTTGGATTGGTCTGAGCATCGCCCGCTTTCGTTGCAGCTTTAAAAGAAGTAGATGAAAACAATTAAGTTATGAACAAAACTAAACATAATTGATGGCAACATAAATAAAGTTGTGAAGATCCGGTTACGTACCTCTAGATTTCTGAAAGTACGGGATTTCTCATTGATAATCCTGTGAATGTACTCGCAAACGTAGTATCCACAATAATCAGTGCCCTGTGGTTGTTGCGGGACGCCCTATATACGAGAACATAATTCAGTCAAATTAATAATAATCAAGAGAATGGTAATGGTATTGAAACCAGGGCACGTAGTACTACTTACTTTGTTAATCTGAAAGTGGAGCTTGTCTGCCCATGTACCGGGTTCTTCCTTGATGAACATTTGCCAAACCCTGGCCGACAAAGAAAAATGAATACAAGAGTTAATTATTACTTACTTGATATCAGGAAATGAACGAAAAAGAGGCCGATGAACGAAAGAGGCCGATATATATATACCTTTGAAGCATCTGACGCGCGCTCTTCCATTTGTCAGCGTCCCAGGTTAACGGGTCCCAGACTTCAACTTGTCCTTGATCGATTCTAATGATGAACTATATGAAGTGGGACCTGCGCACGTGTACACACGCAGTCATGCATACTCATCAATTACACTTAACATCAGGTAAGCAAAATGGAATGTGTACAAGACAGTAACACTCACTTGAATCCGTAGGGCCAAAGTATTTCTTTTTTGGTACTTTGTCGCTTCAAAAACCTTAGCAAATCATCCGGTGTATCCTTGTTGAATTTTTCTATTGTCTCTTGATGAAACGAATACGGTTCAATGAACCCAAAGTCCCAGATTCCTGCCAGCCTGCATTCACGAATCTTCATTCTGCATAGTAACGTACAAAAAGAATGTCTCGTGAGTGATAATTATACGGGCAATGAACGCGAGCTTAACTAAATAATTAAATTACACAAATAGATCACTTACAAACAGTAGCAGCTGACGATAGCTTTGTCGAGGGCACGTTGATTGTACATCTGGAAAAAATCATCGAACCCAACCTCCACACCGTACTCTCCGAAGTAGTGTTGATCCTGAACTGCCGCCATGATACAGTCTCTCTTTTGCCTTGCGGCCTCCAAGTACCAAACATGTAAATTCCATAGTTGGGTTGTTAGAGCACTAGGATTTTCGACCAGAGGGTGCTCGGGCTTATATTTATATACCACATCAGCAATAGCGTAACCTACGTCGCCCATGCGTGGACCGGACACTGAAGCCTGGTCAGATAACACCTTGAGCGGGGCAATTGACTGTGCTTCTTGTTGTCCGAGCTGGGGAACTTGTTTCCCGCATTTCGTCTGCTCCGCCTGCTTCATCTGCTCCGCCTGCTTCATCTGTGCGGTGTGCATCTTTTCAATGAACCGTTCATAGTCTGAAAGGGGCGGCGGTGGCGGCGGTTCAGGATAATATAAGTTGTCGATGGTGCGCTCAATTTTCCACTTTGGTACGTTCTTCAGAGTTTCCTTCCAGATGTCTGGAGGGGGCTTCAGGGGAAACCGTGCGAACCATGCTTTGTTTTTGGCTTTCACGGCCTCGTCTAGTTCCTCCGGAGTCATCAGGCCTGGTAACTTCGGGGGAGTCTTGACTTTATTGGGTTTCCTTTCTCTCTTCTTGGGAGGAGTCCCGTTTCTTCTGAACTGCAGCTTCCGCTTTGCCGTACCCATAGTGGGCGCATCCGTCGGCTCACTGGAGTGCACGGGCGATGGACTCTCGGCCTCGGGCTCCCTATCTTCGTTGTGGGGTGGACTTGGAGGTGCATTGGGGGGTGGACTTGGAGGTCGTGCATTCTCTGTACGAAAGTGAAAAAACTATTAAAAATAGGCTTACATGTGGTGCAACATTCAGTAATTGTTGGAGGTGGTGCATTTGTACCTGGAGGAGTCGGTGGCCTTGGCGCCGCGTTAAGAAACACGACGTGTTTCTTCTTCCACAAGATGATACCAAGCTCCATTTCTCCCAGTGTCTTCTCGCCTTCACCTCCAGGAATATCAAGCTCAATTGACTGGCATCCCGGCGTAATTGTTGACAACCCGACACGAGCATGGGATGCTGGAATCTGACCACCATGGTAGGTTGCTCCAGGTTGATTCGGTAAAGCATAACCTGACGCCACCATGAAGGATATGTTCCCCATTGGCATATGTATCTCACAGTTTGTCTTCTCCGTGACATCATCCACGGGGTAGTGAGGCGCCGACGGTTCGACTGCAGGACCGTCTTCTAGCTGCAGCTGCGTGGAACCCACGCTGCTTCTATGCTGAGATGGGACGACATCTGCTACAGGATCGTCTTCTAATTGCTGCTGATCAGCGTCAGGTGCAGCATCTTCTTCCTCCTCTTCAGTGTCAGGTACAGGGTGTCCCCCTTTCTTCAAGAGAAACGCCACCTTTTCTTCTAATGTCGATATCCGTTCCAGCGCCTTCCTCTTGCTTCTACCACGGCTTCTGTAAGTGCCAAGGTCCGCCGGAAACCCTTGGTTCCACGGGGTAGTGGCTCCAAAGCCTCATGTTCGTCCCCAGTTTTCGGGGTTCCCGAGTGCCTTCCTACCATGGTCCCTCCGCAACAATCATCCCAGTCTCAGCGTCCAATGTTGCCCCATGCGCGAACAACCAGAACTTGGACCTATCGGGCCAGTCATGTGTCTGTGGAATGATATTTCTTTTCAGAAGCGCATCTTCGTAGCGTCGCCACCTAGGAAGGGCAGTCATGTAGCCACCTGACCCCAAAATATGGTGATATTTCTTCTTCTTCGCATTCTCCGTATTTGTGGCTGATCGGGATGTAAAGACACCCGATTTCTTGTACGCCTTAAAATCAGGCCAAGCGTCTCTTATCTTCACTAGGTGCCCAGTGAAAACTGGATCTTCGTCCTTATATTTCTTCCACAAGTCTTTCTTCCACCTCTGGAATTGTGTGGCCATCTTCTTCAAAGCCCACTCCTCGACTTTCTTCTTCTTATCTTCCGCTACGCTGAAATTTAGCCAGACCGTGTCGCAAAGCACTCTTTTCAATCTGTCATCGACATAAGTAGCTCCAACGTTGGCGCCGGTCTTCGGCTTATTCCATTCTATTAAGTTGATCGGGACCAGGTCTCTTACAACAACTCCGCACTGATTTACAAATTTGCGATAAGTTTCTGGGGGTTCCAGTGGTTTGCCATCAGCAGCAACTTTATCAATCGAGTACCTTGCAGTATCTTTCAACCTTGCGGCCGGGCCTTGTTTCGACTTTGTCTCAGTACTTGCGCTAGCTGTTCCGGAGGGCGCCTAAATGGGAAAATAATGATTCGTTAGTAAGTGCAATACAAATTAATTGTTGCGTCAACAGTGACTTGAGATATACATTGGCAGAGTTTGTTCCGGAGGGCACTTCTGCATCTACTACATCTTCTATATTCTCAGCTCCGTCACCGGAGTCGTTCAAAAATTGATTGCTAAACGCATGTCCACCGTCGTCATCATGATATATGGCCGTTGCATCTTCAAAAATCATCTGGCACATGTATCTTTCCTTCTCCGCCTCACCCATTCCCGCGAGCTGATCGGCGTGCTGATCATGTGGTTCTTGGGGATCCATAGCTCAACACCTGCTAGTAACAAGAATTTAACTTAGCAAAATTATTTACGGAAAAGTTTTACGGAACCGGAAAGTTTACGGAAAAGTTTTACGGAATCGTCGGAGTCGTATTCGTCGGAAAGTTTTACGGAATCGTCGGAAAGTTTTACGGAATCGTCGGAATCGTCGGAAACTTTCCCCAGCAAAACTAGTGAGAGGTCGGGGGGACATGACGAAAGGGTCCCTTGGCCAACACAGTTATATTGTGTGACACAGATTTCTTCACCGCAGTTCTGGCACAAATGCTCGGGCGTTTTTTTAGAAACGTCACTCATTTATACAATCATAGGACTTTCCGATCTCCATCGATAAAACGGTAAGAATAAAGTCTAAGGGTAAAAATAGGAACTACAACAATATGGATATACAACAATATGATAAGGCTCTAAAATAGGATATACAACAATATGGATATATGATATACAACAATATGGATATACGAAAATAGGATATATGATACAACAATATGGATATATGATATATGAAAAATATGATACAACAATATGATATACAACAATATGGATATACAAAAATAGGATATACAAAAATAGGAACTACAACAATATGGACGATATACCGTGGGAGAAGAAGATGAAGTGGGCGGCGAGGAGGTGGCGTGGGGCGGCGAGGAGGCGGCGAGGAGGCGACGAGGAGGCGGCGAGGAGGCGTCGCGAGGAGGCGGCGAGGAGGCGGCGCGAGGAGGCCGCGAGGAGGCGGCGACGAGGCGGCGACGAGGCGACGAGGAGGCGGCGACGAGGCGAGGAGGCGCGAGGCGGCGAGGAGGCGGCGAGGCGACGAGGCGGCGACGAGGCGACGAGGCGGCGAGGAGGCGACGGTGGCGAGGAGGCGACGGCGGGCGGCGAGGAGGCGACGTGGGGCGGCGAGGAGGTGGCAAGGAGGTCGAGTCGGCGAGGAGAGAAGGCGAGGAGAGAGGCGGCGAGGAGAGAAGACGCACGGGAAGGCGAAAAGTTGGCGGCCCGGAGAGGTCGAGGAGCCTTTAGCACCGGTTGGTGTTGACAACCAGTCCTAAAGACCCTTTAGCACCGGTTGTTAACACAAACCGATACTAAAGGTCTAAAAATTGGGCGCGAAGCGAACCCACCTTTAGGACCGGTTGTTGTTACAAACCGGTCCTAAAGGTTTTTTTCCTTTTTCTTTTTTCCTTTTTTCTGTTTCCTGTTTTCTTTTTCTTTTTGTTTCCTTTTTCTTTTTCCTGTTTCTTCTTTTATTTTTGTTTTTTGTTTCCCTTTTCTGTTTTCTTTTACATTTATTTATAAAATCAAAGTAGACTCAAAAAGCTTTTGTAAAATCAAATATTTATAAAAACACATTTATATTTTCTGATATTTTGTGTAAAAATTGTCTAAATGTCATTTAAAACAATAAAAAAATAAAAAATAAGATATTTATCAAACTAATTTGAAAATATAAAGATATTTTTTTGTTTCCTTTTTCTTTTTCCTGTTTCTTCTTTTATTTTTCTTTTTTGTTTCCCTTTTCTGTTTTCTTTTACATTTATTTACAAATTGTCTAAATGTCATTTTAACACTTAAAAAATAAAAATGATATTTATCAAAATGGTCAAATTTAGTGAAAACTGGTCAAATTTTTTATATTTATCAAAATGGTCAACACAATTACATAAAAGGTTTAATACATTATTACACATCACCAACAACACCCCCTATCTATTTTTCTTCTTGCCTTTCTTCTGATTGCGCCGTAACCATGGAGTATCTTCATCATTTAACGGGATGCTTGGATCATCTTTGACTTTGAAGGGAGGAATTTCATCAAATTTATTGTAATCTTCTGACATGTCTGTCTTGTCCTCAACTCCCACGATGTTTCTTTTCCTTGAAAGAACTATGTGGCGCCTTGGCTCATCGTCTGATGTATTCGCTTCCTTATCTTTTCTTTTTCTCGGTTTGCTAGACATGTCCTTCACATAGAAAACCTGAGCCACATCATTGGCTAGGACGAATTGATCATTGCCGTACCCAAGATTCTTCTTATCCACTGTTGTCATTCCGTACTTCGGGTCTACCTTCACGCCTGACAGGTTGAACCATTTGCACCAGAACAAAGGGACCTTAAAGGAAGGTCCGTAGTCAAGTTCCCATATCTCCTCTATGTAACCATAGTATGTGACCCTTTGCCCGTTGTCGTCTTTTGCATCAAACCGGACGCCACTGTTTTGGTTGGTGCTCTTTTTATCTTGGTATGTCGTGTAAAATGTGTTACCATTTATCTCGTACCCTTTAAAGGTCAATACAGTCGAAGATGGTTGCTTGGCCAACAAGTATAGCTCATCTTCAACAATGTTGTCATTAATGAGACGTCTTTGCAACCAACCGCCAAAAGTCTTCGCGTGTTCTTTAGCAATGAAATCTTCAGGTTGCTCCGGGTATTCCGAGCGTAAAATATCCTTGTGTTCCTGGATATATGGAGCCGCCAAGCTGGAATTAACTAGAACTGTGTAGTGTGCTTGAGTGAAAGATTGCTCGTCCATACATGTTGTTGATTTCTTTCCTAGCGTGCCTTTTCCACGCAGTCTCCCCTCATGGCGCGACTGAGGAACACCGATCGGGTTCAGGTCAGGAATAAAGTCAACACAAAACTCAATGACCTCCTCTGTTCCATAGCCCTTGACCATGCTTCCTTCTGGCCTAGCACGGTTTTTAACATAATTCTTCAAGACTCCCGTGAACCTCTCAAAGGGGAACATATTGTGTAAGAATACAGGACCGAGAACGGAAATCTCTTGGACTAGGTGAACTATGAGGTGCGTCATAATATTGAAGAAGGTTGGTGGGAACACCAACTCGAAGCTGACAAGACATTGGACCACGTCCTTCTGTAAACTTGGTAGAGTTGCTGGATCGATTGCTTTCTGAGAAATTGCGTTGAGGAATGCACATAGCTTCACAATGGGTACTCGCACGTTTTCTGGCAGAAGCCCCCTCAATGCAATCGGAAGTAACTGGGTCATGATCACGGGGCAGTCATGAGACTTTAGGCTTTGGAACTTTTTCTCTTCCAGGTTTAGTATTCCTTTTATGTTCGACGAGTAGCCAGACGGGACCTTGATACTGCTCAGGACATGGAAAAAGATCTCCTTATCTTCCTTGGTAAGAGCGTAGCTGGCAGGACCTTTGAAATTCTCTGGATTCATCAGGTCATCTCGTTCGTGCATACGTTGGTGGTGCAGCCGTGCTTTTGGTGTATCTCTCGACTTCTTCCCATGCATGCCTAATAAGTTTAGCAGGTTCACGCAAATATTTTTCGTCACGTGCATCACGTCGATCGCAGAGCGAACCTCTAGGAATTTCCAATAGGGTAGTTCCCAGAATATAGATTTCTTCTTCCACATGGCTACGTGGTTGTCGGCGTCATTCGGAACAGATTGTGCGCCAGGACCCTTACCAAAGATTACTTTTATATCTTTGACCATGTCATATATATCAGTACCTTTAGGGACGGTTGGCTTCCTCCGTGTATCTGCCTCGCCTTTGAAATGCTTTCCTTTCTTTCTTACGGGATGCGTGTCTGCCCCGGGTACACATTCTTGCCTATATGTATACTTTCAGTCTCGCCTAAACAGTGTGTGCATGCGCTGTATCCCTTGTTTGACTGTCCTAAGATGTTACTAAGAGCGGGCCAATCATTGATGGTTACAAGCAGCAACCCTCGTAGGTCAAATTCCTCCTGTTTGTACTCGTCCCACACACGTACACCTTCGTCAGCCCACAACTCTAAAAGTTCATCAACCAGTGGCCTCGGGTACACATCAATGTTGTTGCCGGGTTGCGACGGGCCTGGGATAAGCATTGGCATCATAATGAACTTACGCTTCATGCATAACCAAGGAGGAAGGTTATAGATACATAGAGTCACGGGCCAGGTGCTATGACTGCTACTCTGCTCCCCAAACGGATTCAGGCCATCTGTACTTAGACCAAACCTTAAGTTTCTTGGGTCACGTGCAAAGTCCTCGTACTTATCGTTGATGTTTCTCCACTGCGACCCATCAGCGGGTTGTCTCAGCATATCGTCTTCCTTACGGTCTTCTTTGTGCCATCGCAGCAACTTGGCATGCTCTTTGTTTCAGAACAAACGTTTCAACCGTGGTATTATAGGAGCATGCCACATCACCTTGGCAGGAACCCTCTTCCTGGGGTGATCGTCGCCCTCAACATCACCAGGGTCATCTCGCCTGATCTTATACCGAAATGCACCGCATACCGGGCAGGCATTTAAATTCTCGTGATGACCGCGGTAGAGGATGCAGTCATTGATGCATGCATGTATCTTATGCACTTCCAATCCTAGAGGGCAGACAACCTTCTTTGCTTCGTACGTACTGCAGGGCAGCACGTTATCTCTTGGAAGCATCTTCTTCATTATTTTCAACAGCTTTTCAAATCCCTTGTCAGATATTCCATTCTCTGCCTTCCATTGCAGCAATTCCAGGGTGGTGCCCAGCTTTTTCTGGCCATCTTCGCAATTTGGGTACAACAATTTTTTGTGATCTTCTAACATGCGCTCCAACTTCAACCTCTTGTTTTCACTTCCGCAGTTTATCTGTTCTTCACGAATGACCTGACGAAGATCATCATCAGACTCATCAACAATGTCCTCAAGTTCAGGCTCGTCTTCCCCCATTTCAGTATCACCGTGTTCACCGAACATAGGATAGTTATCATTATCCTCTTCTTCTTCATTGTCTTCCATTACAACCCCTCTTTCTCCGTGCTTGGTCCAACAAAAATAACTGGGCATGAAGCCTTCTTGCAACAGGTGGGTGTGTATGGTTCTTGAGTTAGGGAAATTCCTCTTATTCTGGCATTTTTTACATGGACAAAAAATAAATCCATTCTGCCTGTTTTTCTCAACCACATTGAGAAAACTATGCATGCCATTAAGGAATTCGGGACGATGTCGATCACTGTACATCCATTGCCGGTTCATCTACATTATATAAATTTATCAAAAACCATTATGCTAAGTCATCATGACTAAATTAATTAATTAATACAAAAAGTTCATCGCACGTTAAAACCAAAGTAGCGTAGTGACCATACATATATAGTTCTCATAAAAATACACATTGAAACCAACCATAAAAACCCTCTCTAATTAATGCATTTAAAAACAACAACAAATGAGATCAAAATCGCAACAAAGGTAACAATTGACCCGACGGCATAATGATACCAAGCCTCTTTACTAATTGCATATTTTCTAATCTTTCTAATCTTCAGGCGCATTGCGTCCATCTCGCTCTTGTGACCATCGACGACACCGGCAAGAACCTTTTCCAAGGTCATCTTCTCTCCTTCAGTTTTTTCCAACCTTTCTTCAGTTTTTTTCAATCTTTCTTTCAGGCCAACATTTTCTTGTTCAACTAAGTGTAACTTCTCAAAAATAGGGTCGATTGGCATTTCCGGTTCCACTACCTCCTAGATAAAAATATCTATGTCAAGTTGGTCGGCGTAATTAATTGTCATATAATCAGGAAATGAAAATATGTAGTTATAAAAGATAATATACCACATCCGAATCATAGACTGGACGAGGGCCAACGGGGACGGATATCAAAACCATGGCGCTATACATATAAAACAAATCTTACACAATAAGAAAATTATATACAAGTAAATATGTAAATCATACAAATCAAAATTTGTTTTGGTAAATAAAAACAATAGGCTCACCAAGGTTGTGTCGGTGACGGGGCGATTGACGGCGGTGAGGAAGGGGACAAGGCGCGCGACACTAAAAAAAACCACAAATCATAATTAAATTTGAGCTCAAATTGCATATGTATACATAACAAATGATGAACTCTCTCTAGCTTAGGAATTTCATAAAACACCTATCTAGCACAACAAAAATGAAATGAGCAAGAAAACGAGCAAAACTTGCAATGCCGGAAGAGGGAATGTTGATGCTTACCGTAGGACCGATGGGTGCCAACAATCTTGACAAATGGTGGAGAAAATGGGGATGGATTAGAGCTCCCAAGAGGAAGGAGAGAGCAAAAATGGAGTTGAGCTCGAGCTGGAAAAAATGGAGCTGAGCTCGGGGTGGAATATAGGGGTGCTCGGGGAGGAAGGAGAGGAGGGCTTTAGGACCGGTTTGTGTGAAAAACCGGTTCTAAAGGGTCTGACAGCGGGCCCCGCAGTTGCTGCAAAAATGAGAAAACCTTTAGCACCGGTTTGTGATACAAACCGGTTCTAAAGGGTCTGTCCACTGGGCCCCCCTCCCTGCAGCAAACGGTCCAAAAACCTTTAGGACCGGTTTGTGTTACAAACCGGTTCTAAAGGCCTTGCGGCCGTTTGCTGCAGGGAGGGGGCCCAGCGGACAGACCCTTTAGAACCGGTTTATATCCAATCCGGGTCCAATGTGGTTGGCTCAATGCCCTCTTTTCTACTAGTGCTTGTCATTGCAATGAGAGTATATTCCATGTGGTATTTCATGTGCTCATGTCTTGTTTCCCTTTGCTTGCATGCATCCATGTCATTCCATGCTATTGTTGTGTTGTTGTTTTGTGGATCCATGATGTGAGGTGTGATGATATGTGTTGGCATGTGATGTGTGATGAGTGGGGTCCACTTGTATGTTTTCAAATAGAATTCAAACTTCTTCCTCTCTATTTTATCTCAAGCTCAAGATTCACTTGTTCCATCCCTGTTTCAAAAATGCCCATGCTTTAGTATGATTTGTGGTGGATGTGAGGCTATGTATTTGTTGTTTTGAAACTATGTTTTAGTGGTGCAAATATTCACAAAACAGGTCCATTAAATTCTGTTTTGTAAATATTTATATGCTCCAAATATTCCCTTTCCATTTTATTTAAATGGGTCATAATTCACTTATGACCAGGGGTATTTTGTTTTATTTTAAAGTCCAACAGATTTGCCTATGTTTTAATTCTTGTCTCTGTTGGTTTTAAATTAGAAAAGCCTAGAGGGTTTTATTTTATTTTCTTATCTCGCGCCACCTAGTGGGCTCTCTCCCACTGGCTGGCCCAACTCCCTTCCTCTCGCACGGCAGCCCACCTTCTTTCTCTCCCTGTAGACGGCGTCCCCTTCCTCTGTCGCTTTCCATCAGACTTCTTCACACACAGCACGCCAGCGAGCAACGCCGTCTCACGGAAGTCAAGGCCGCGTGTCCCTCGCCTCATCCTCCTCCATAAATAAGCCTTGGCATCCGTGCAATGCCTAGGGTTCCTCCCTAGCCGCCGCCACTCTTTCCCCATCGCCTCCTCCCTCTGTGTCTTCGGCAGCACGTAAGAGAGGCGAGCTCCTCCGCCATGGCCGTGACCTGAGAAGGTCCTCGCTGTCGCTGCCGAGCCCCTGCGTCCTCTCCAACCCCTCGGCAAGCACGCGGAACCTCCAGGGAACCCATTCCCGCAGCTAGGAGGAGCGGATCTGCACTGCTTCCCCTACATCGACGGCGGGCTTCTTCCTCTCCATCGATCCCCTCCGCCGCGTCTTCTTCCACTCCTTCCTCTACCTCCTCTCCGACAGGCACGACGACCTCGTCTAGTGGGTGAGCACGAGCTTCTTTCCCTTCCCCGTAGCTAGATTTTGCGCCTAGGAGCCCGTAGTCGTGTCATGCTCTTCTCTTTGTCGCCGGCGCCGCCACGCGTCGTGGAGCCGTAGCTGTAGGCCTCCTCGAGGAGAGATAGCTTAGGAAATGGAACTGTAGGAGCCTATTCTCCCTTCAATCGATGAGCCGTAGGCTAATTTGGTGTGTATCGCCGACGAGGTGCTTCCCCTGTTTCGGCCACCGTCGCGCAGAGGAAATACCAGTGGGGTTGCTCAATTGGGCAACCTCCTCTACTCTGTTAAGATCCGAAGCAGCAACGTAGTGGTAGGGGGTCTTTTGGTGCAGCGTTAGGTCGTGGGTTCGAAACCCCTCGGCGCACCCCTTTTGTATTTTTTACTTCAGCACAGTAGCTGCAGGGAGTAGTTTACCCTGCTTGTCCCCCTTGTTCTGTTGAGCAAGTGGGCAGTAGCATAGTGGTTTGCTTGTGTGTGTGTGACCAGAAGGTTTGGGGTTCGAATCCCCCAAGCCCTTTTATATTTTTTGTTGCCATTTCTTTTGCTGTTTTCTTTTGTTTGCCATGTAAGTGCATGTGGTGTGCTAGATCACCTTATGTGATATTTTTTTCCTCACAGCAAGTAGGTGTTCCTAGTATTTTGCTAGCAAGTGTAGATATGCTAGTTTGGATCCACTAGTTTAATGCTATGGTTAGACGTTGTCTTAATTCTTCTTTCGTAGTTGCGGATGCTTGTGAGAGGGGTTAATCATAAGTGGGATGCTTGTCCAAGTAAGGGCAGTACCCAAGCGCCGGTCCACCCACATATCAAACTATCAAAGTAACGAACGCGAATCACATGAACATGATGAAACTAGCATGACAGAAATTCCCGTGTGTCCTCGGGAGCGTTTTTCCTCCTATAAGACTTTGTTCAGGCTTGTCCCTTGCTACAAAAGGGATTGGGCCACTTTGCTGCACCTTTGCTACTACTTTTTACTTGTTACCTTTCACTTGCTACGTTTCACCTCACTACACCATCACTTGTTACCGCTACTTTCAGTGCTTGCAGTTATTACCTTGCTGAAAACCGTTTATCAGAGCCTTCTGCTCCTCGTTGGGTTCGACACTCTTACTTATCGTAAGGACTACGATTGATCCCCTATACTTGTGGGTCATCAAGACTCTTTTCTGGCGCAGTTGCCGGGGAGTGAAGTGCCTTTGGTAAGTGGAATTGTTGGGAACGTCGCATGGGAAACAAAAAATTTCCTAAGCGCACGAAGACCTATCATGGTGATGTCCATCTACGAGAGGGGATTTCCGATCTACGTACCCTTGTAGATCGCACAGCAGAAGCGTTAAGAAACGCGGTTGATGTAGTGGAACGTCCTCACGTCCCTCGATCCGCCCCGCGAACTGTCCCACGAACCGTCCCGCGATCCGTCCCACGATCCGCTCCGATCTAGTGCCGAACGGACGGCACCTCCGCGTTCAGCACACGTACAGCTTGACGATGATCTCGGCCTTCTTGATCCAGCAAGAGAGACAGAGAGGTAGATGAGTTCTCCGGCAGCGTGATGGCGCTCCGGAGGTTGGTGGTGATCTAATCTCAGCAGGGCTCCGCCCGAACGCCGCAGAAACGCGATCTAGAGGTAAAATCATGGAGGTATGTGGTCGGGCTGCCGTGGCAAAGGTTGTCTCAGATCAGCCCTAAAAGCCCACTATATATAGGAGGGAGGGAGGGGAGGAGGCAGCCTCAAAACCTAAAGGTTTGGCCGAAATTGGAGGTGGAGGAGTCCTACTCCAATCCTACTTGGAGTAGGATTCCACCTTCCCACTTGGAAACTCTTTCCACCTTGTGTTTTTTCCTTCTCAAACCTTATGGGCCTTAGTGGGAACTTATTCCAGCCCACTAGGGGCTGGTTTATCTCTTCCCATAGCCCATGAGACCCCTTGGGGCATGACACCCCTCTCGATGGTCCCCGTCACCCCTCCCGGCACTCCCGGTACACTACCGATGAGCCGTGACGTCCGTGATCCCATCCGGGACTCCGAACAACATTCGGTAACCAACCATATAACTAAAATACGCATAAAACAACGTCGAGCCTTAAGTGTGCAGACCCTGCGGGTTCGAGAACTATGTAGACATGACCCGAGAAACTCCTCGGTCAATATCCAATAGCGGTACCTGGATGCCCATATTGGATCCTACATATTCTACGAAGATCTTATCGTTTGAACCTCAATTTCAATGATTCATATAATCCCGTATGTCATTCCCTTTGTCCTTCGGTATGTTACTTGCCTGAGATTCGATCGTCAGTATCCGCATACCTATTTCAATCTCGTTTACCGACAAGTCTCTTTACTCGTTCCGTAATACAAGATCCCGCAACTTACACTAAGTCACATTGCTTGCAAGGCTTGTGTGTGATGTTGTATTACCGAGTGGGCCCCGAGATACCTCTCCGTCATACGGAGTGACAAATCCCAGCCTTGATCCATACTAACTCAACGAGCACCTTCGGAGATACCTGTACAGCATCTTTATAGTCACCCAGTTACGTTGCAACGTTTGATACACACAAAGCATTCCTCCGGTGTCAGTGAGTTATATGATCTCATGGTCATAGGAACAAATACTTGACACGCAGAAAACAGTAGCAACAAAATGACACGATCAACATGCTACGTCTATAAATTTGGGTCTAGTCCATCACATGATTCTCCTAATGATGTGATCCCGTTATCAAGTAACAACACTTGCCTATGGCCAGGAAACCTTGACCATCTTTGATCAACGAGCTAGTCAACTAGAGGCTTACTAGGGACAGTGTTTTGTCTATGTATCCACACAAGCATTGTGTTTCCAATCAATACAATTATAGCATGGATAATAAACGATTATCATGAACAAAGAAATATAATAATAACTAATTATTATTGCCTCTAGGGCATATTTCCAACAGTCTCCCACTTGCACTAGAGTCAATAATCTAGTTCACATCACCATGTGATTCCAACGAATCCAACACCCATACAGTTATGGGATATGACCACGTCTTGCTCGTGAGAGAGGTTTTAGTCAACGGTTCTGAAACTTTCAGATCCGTGCGCTCTTTACAAATCTTTATGTCATCTTATAGATGCTGCTACTACGTGCTATTCGGAAATACTCCAAATATCTACTCTACTATACGAATCCGTTTCACTACTCATAGTTATTCGGATTAGTGCCAAAGCTTGCATCGACACAACCCTTTACGACGAACTCTTCAACCACCTCCATAATCGAGAAAAATTCCTTAGTCCATTAGTTACTAAGGATAAATTTTGACCGCTGCTAGTGATTCAATCATGGATCACTCTCTGTACCTCTCAACAGACTTTGAGTCAAGGCACACATCAGGTGCGGTACACAGCATGGCATACTTTAGATTCTACGGCTAAGGCATAGAAGACGACCTTCGTCTATTCTCTTTATTCTGCCGGGGTCGGGTTTTGAGTCTTACTCAAACTCACACCTCACAACGCAACCAAGAACTCCTTCTTTGCTGATCTATTTTGAACTCCTTCAAAAACTTGTCAAGGCATGCATCTTATTGAAACTTTCATTAAGCGCTTTTGATCTATCTCCATAGATCTTTGATGCTGAACGTTCAAGTAGCGCAATCCAGGTATTCCTTTGAAAACTCCTTTCAAACAACCTTATATGCTTTACAGAAAGTCTACATTACTTCTGATCAACAATATGTCTACCACATATACTTATCAGAAATTCTATAGTGCTCCCACTCACTTCTTTGGAAATACAAGTTTCTCATAAACCTTGTACAAACCCAAAATCTTTGATCATCTCATCAAAGTGTATATTCCAACTCCGAGATGCTTGCACCAGTCCATTGAAGGATCACTGGAACTTGCATACTTGCTAGTATCTTTAGGATCGACAAAACATTCTGGTTGTATCACATACAATGTTTGCTCAAGGAAACCGTCGAGGAAACAATGTTTTGACATCCTACGTGCAATATTTCATAAATAATGCATCAACAACTAACACAATTCTAATAGACCTTTAGCATCGCTACGAGTGAGAAAGTCTCATCATAGTCAACTGTTTGATCTTGTCGAAAACATCTTTGCGACAAGTCGAGCTTTTCTTAATAGTGACTTATCACCATCATCGTCTGTCTTCCTTACAAAGATCCATCTTTACTCAATAGTCTTATGACCATCAAGTAGTTCTTTTCAAACTCTACACTTTGTTTTCATACATGGATCCTCTCTCGGATTTCATGGCTTCCAGCCATTTGTCGGAATCTGGGCCCACCATCGCTTTCTCCATAACTCGTAGGTTCACTGTTGATCAACAACATGACCTCCAAGACAGGGTTAACGTACCACTCTGTAGTAGTACGCGACCTTGTCAACCTACGAGGCTTGTAGTAACTTGATCCGATGCTTGATGATCACCATCATCAGCTTCCACTTCAATTGGTGTAGGCGCCACTGGAACAACTTCCTGCGCCCTCCTACACACTGGTTGAAGTGATGGTTCAATAACCTCATCAAGTTCTACTACCCTCCCACTCAATTCTTTCGAGAGAAACCTTTCCTCGAGAAAGGATCCGTTTCTAGAAACAAACACTTTGCTTTCGGATCTGAGATAGGAGATGTACCCAACTGTTTTGGATATCCTATGGAGATGTATTTATCCGCTTTGGGTTCGAGCTTATCAGACTGAAACCTTTTCATATAAGTGTCAAAGCCCCAAACTTTCAAGAAACGACAGTTTAGATTTCTCTAAACCTCAGTCTATACTGTGTCATCTCAATGGAAATACGTGGTGCCCTATTTAAAGAGAATAAGGTTGTCTCTAATGCTTAACCCATAAATGATAGTGGTAATTCGATAAGAGACATCATAGCATGCACCATACCAAATAGTGTGTGGCTATGACGTTCAAACACATCATCACATTATGATGTTCTAGGTGGCATGAACCGCGAAACAATTTCAACATTGTCTTAAGTGCATACCAAAACTCGTAACTCAGATATTCATTTCTATGATCATATCGTAGACAGTTTATCCTCTTGTTACGACAAACTTCACTCAGAAACAGAATTGAACTTTTCAATATTTCAGACTTGTGATTCATTAAGCAAATACTCTAGTATCTACTCAAATCGTCATTGAAGTAAGAACATAATGATATCCACTGCGTGCCTCAGCACCCATTGGACTGCATACATCAAAATGTATCACTTCCAACAAGTTACTATCTTATTTCATCTCAATGAAAACAAGGCCTTGCTCATGTGGTATGATTTGCATGTCACTAGTGATTCAAAATCAAGTGAGTATAAAGATCCATCAGCATGGATCCTCTTCATGCAATTTATACCACCATGACTCAAGCGGCAGTGCCACAAGTAAGTGGTACTATCAGCATTACCTCATATCTTTTGGCACCAATATCATGAACATGTGTAACACTGCGATCGAGATTCAATAAACCATTGAAGGTGATTATTCAAGAAAATAGAGTAACCATTATTCTCTTTAAATGAATAATCGTATTGCAATAAACACGATCCAATCATGTTCATGCTTAGCACCAAATAAAAATTATTTAGGTTTAACACCAATCCCGATGGTAGAGGGAGCGTGCAACGTTTGATCATATCAACCTTGGAAACACTTCCAACACGTATCGTCACCTCGCCTTTAGCTAGTCTCCGTTTATGCCATAGCTTTCATTTCGTGTTACTAATCACTTAGCAATCGAACCGGTATCCAATACCCTCATGCTACTAGGAGCACTAGTAAAGTACACATCAACATCATGTATATCAAATATAATTCTTTCGACTTTTGCCAGCCTTCTTATCTACCAAGTATCTAGGGTTGCTCCGCCTCAATAACTGTTCCCCTTATTACAGAAGCACTTAGTCTCGGGTTTGGGTTTAATCTTGGGTCTCTTCATAAGTGCAGCAACTGTTTTGCCGTTTCACGAAGTATCCCTTCTAGCCCTTGCCTTTCTTGAAACTTAGTGGTTTTACAAACCATCAACTATTGATGGTCCTTCTTGATTTCTACTTTCGCAGCGTCAAACATCGCGAATCGCTCAAGGATCATTGTATCTATCCTTGATATGTTATAGTTCATCACGAAGCTCTCATAGCTTGGTGGCAGTGTCTTTGGAGAACCATCACTATCTCATCTGGAAGATTAACTCCCACTTGATTCAAGTGATTGTCGTACTCAGACAATCTGAGCACACGCTCAACGATTGAGCTTTTCTCCTTTACTTTGTGGACAAAGAATCTTGTCGGAGGTCTCGTACCTCTCAACAAGGGCATGAGCATGAAATCACAATTTCATCTCTTTAGAACATCACTTATGTTCCGTGACGTTTCAAAACATCTTCGGTGCCTTGTTTCTAAGCCATTAAGTATTTTGCACTGAACTATCGTGTAGTCATCAGAAACGTGTATGTCGGATGTTCACAGCATCCACAGACGACGCTCGAGGTGCAGCACACCGAGTGGTGCATTAAGGACAAAAGCCTTCCGCGCAGCAACGAGGACAATCCTCTGTTTTACAGACTCGGTCTGCAAAGTTTGCTACTATCAACTTTGAACTAAATTTTCTCTAGGAACATATAAAAACAGTAGAGCTATAGCGCAAGCTACATCGTAATTCGCAAAGACCATTAGACTATGTTCATGACAATTAGTTCAATTAATCATATTACTTAAGAACTCCCACTCAAAAGTACATCTCTCTAGTCATTTGAGTGGTACATGATCCAAATCCACTATCTCAAGTCCGATCATCACGTGAGTCGAGAATAGTTTCAGTGGTAAGCATCTCTATGCTAATCATATCAACTATACGATTCATGCTCGACCTTTCGGTGTCATGTGTTCTGAGGCCATGTCTGCACATGCTAGGCTCGTCAAGCTTAATCTGAGTGTTCTGCGTGCGCAACTGTTTTGCACCCGTTGTATGTGAACGTTGAGTCTATCACACCCGATCATCACGTGGTGTCTCGAAACGACGAACTGTCGCAACGGTGCACAGTCGGGGAGAACACAATTTCGTCTTGAAATTTTAGTGAGAGATCACCTCATAATGCTACCGTCGTTCTAAGCAAGACAAGGTGAAAAAAGGATTAACATCACATGCAATTCATAAGTGACATGATATGGCCATCATCATGTGCTTGTTGATCTCCATCACCAAAGGACCGGCACGATCTTCTTGTCACCAGCGTCACACCATGATCTCCATCATCATGATCTCCCTCAACGTGTCGGCATCGGGGTTGTCGTGCTACTCATGCTATTACTACTAAAGCTACATCCTAGCAAAATAGTAAACGCATCTACAAGCACAAACGTTAGTTTAAAGACAACCCTATGGCTCCTGCCGGTTGCCGTACCATCGGCATGCAAGTCGATATTAACTATTACAACATGATCATCTCATACATCCAATATATCACATCACATCGTTGGCCATATCACATCACAAGCAGACCCTGCAAAAACAAGTTAGACGTCCTCTAATTTTGTTGTTGCATGTTTTACGTGGTGACCATGGGTATCTAGTAGGATCGCATCTTACTTACGCAAACACCACAACGGAGATATATGAGTTGCTATTTAGCCTCATCCAAGGACCTCCTCAGTCAATTCCGATTCAACTAAACTTGGAGAAACTGACACCCGCCAGTCATCTTTGAGCAACGGAGTTACTCGTAGCGATGAAACCAGTCTCTCGTAAGCGTACGAGTAATGTCGGTCCGAGCCGCTTCGATCCAACAATACCGAGGAATCAAGAAAAGACTAAGGAGGGCAGCAAAACGCACATCACCGCCCACAAAAACTTTTGTGTTCTACTCGAGAAGACATCTACGCATGAACCTAGCTCTGATACCACTGTTGGGGAACGTCGCATGGGAAACAAAAATTTTCCTACGCGCACGAAGACCTATAATGGTGATGTCCATCTACGAGAGGGGATGTGTGATCTACGTACCCTTGTAGACCGTACTGCAGAAGCGTTAGTGAACGTGGTTGATGTGTTGGAACGTCCTCACGTCCCTCGATCCGCCCCGCGAACCGTCCCGCGATCAGTCCCACGATCTAGTGCCGAACGGACGGCACCTCCGCGTTCAGCACATGTACAGCTCGACGATGATCTCGGCCTTCTTGATCCAGCAAGAGAGACGGAGAGGTAGAAGAGTTCTCCAGCAGCATGACGGCGCTCCGGAGGTTGCTGATGATCTTGTCTCAGCAGGGCTCCGCCCGAGCTCCGCAGAAACGCGATCTAGAGGTAAAACCGTGGAGATATGTGGTCGGGCTGTCGTGGCAAAATTTGTCTCAAATCAGCCCTAAAACCCCACTATATATAGCAGGAGGAGGGGGGAGCCTTGCCTTGCGGTCCAAGGACTCCCAAGGGGTCGGCCGAACCTAAGGGGGAAGGTCTCCCCCTCCCAAACCGAATTCTACTTGGTTTGGAAGGTGGAGTCCTTCTTCCCTTCCCCACCTCCTTCTTTCTTTTTCTTTTCTCTTTGATTTTTCTTCCAATGCGCATAGGGCTCTTTTGGGCTGTCCCACCAGCCCACTAAGGGCTGGAGCGCCACCCCCAAGGCCTATGGGCTTCCCCGGGGTGGGTTGCCCCCCCCAACCCCGGTGAACATCCGAAACCCATTCGTCATTCCCGGTACATTCCCGGTAACTCCGAAAACCTTCTGGTAATCAAATGAGGTCATCCTATATATCAATCTTCGTTTCCGGACCATTCCGGAAACCCTCGTGACGTCCGTGATCTCATCCGGGACTCCGAACAACATTCGGTAACCAACCATCTAACTCAAATACACATAAAACAACGTCGAACCTTAAGTGTGCAGACCCTGCGGGTTCGAGAACTATGTAGACATGACCCGAGAGACTCCTCGGTCAATATCCAATAGCGGGACCTGGATGCCCATATTGGATCCTACATATTCTACGAAGATCTTATCGTTGGAACCTCAGTGCCAAGGATTCATATAATCCCGTATGTCATTCCCTTTGTCCTTCGGTATGTTACTTGCCCGAGATTCGATCGTCAGTATCCGCATACCTATTTCAATCTCGTTTACCGGCAAGTCTCTTTACTCGTTCCGTAATACAAGATCCCGCAACTTACACTAAGTCACATTGCTTGCAAGGCTTGTGTGTGATGTTGTATTACCGAGTGGGCCCCGAGATACCTCTCCGTCACACGGAGTGACAAATCCCAGTCTCGATCCATACTAACTCAACTAACACCTTCGGAGATACCTGTAGAGCATCTTTATAGTCACCCAGTTATGTTGCGACATTTGATACACACAAAGTATTCCTCCGGTGTCAGTGAGTTATATGATCTCATGGTCATAGGAACAAATACTTGACACGCAGAAAACAGTAGCAACAAAATGACACGATCAACATGCTACGTCTATTAGTTTGGGTCTAGTCCATCACATGATTCTCCTAATGATGTGATCCCGTTATCAAGTAACAACACTTGCCTATGGCCAGGAAATCTTGGCCATCTTTGATCAAGGAGCTAGTCAACTAGAGGCTTACTAGGGACAGTGTTTTGTCTATGTGTCCACACAAGTATTGTGTTTCCAATCAATACAATTATAGCATGGATAATAAACGATTATCATGAACAAAGAAATATAATAATAACTAATTTATTATTGCCTCTAGGGCATATTTCCTACAAGATTCATGTTTCCTTCGTCTTATGCTCGCTGCCTACCACTTTAATAATTGCCTCCTGATATTGCCATGAAACCCAAACACTTTTCCCCTCCTAGCATATATTGAATGGCTAAGTAGGCTTTGCTCAGCTTCTAATGTTAGCGTTGCTAGTTGCAGGTGCTTTGTCTCATGTGATAACATGAGTTTGATATCACTATGATAAATCTGTTATTTAATTAATGCACCTATATACCTGGTACATGACGAGAGGCCTAGCCTTTTGCCGGGTGTTTTGTTCCGTTATTGCCGCCATAGTTTCCGGCTACCGGTGTTTGATTCCATAACTGATCGCTCCTAACACGTTCGGGGTTGTTAAGGGGACCCCCTTGATAAATTGTGTAGTGTTAAGACTTGTCCGGCAGGACCCAACCTTGGTTTTAATCTGCTAATCACTTAATAATAATCTTCATAGGGAATAGCTACCCCGAGGAATGAATTAACAACCCAGTCCAGTGCTCCTCATGAGTGTTGGTCCCACCTGAGCGATGTCTGGGGCCCCCTGGTCACCCAGAGGTTTAGCCATCCCGATGTCTAGCTCATCCGTCGTGTCCTGGGATTGAGATATGCGGCTCTTATCGGGGTCGTCGACACGACGGGAGGTCCTGCTAGTATTGTCTTACCTTACCGATATATCTTGCGTATAGGAATCCCGGTGAAGCTTTGGTTCTCCCCAGAGTTGAGGTTTTCCTATAAGGAATCCGACGAGATCACGAGATTCATGATAGAGGATTACTTTGCGGCCCGAGACCGTTTGTGATGGACTAGTTGGAGCACCCTTGCAGGGTTTAATCTTTCGGAAAGCCGTGCTCGCGGTTATGTGCCAACTTGGAATATTTGCTAACATCCGGTTATAGATAACTTGAACCTAATCTAATAAAATTTCCAACTGTGTGCGTAACCGTGACTGTCCCCTTCGAAGACCTATCTGATCGGGAACACGGTGGGGTTATGATTGACGTAGGTAGGTGTTCAGGATCACTTATTGATCATCTAGTCTTCGCCCGCTAGTATAGACCACCTTCTGTACTTTTTCTACGTACGTTAGCCACCATAAATGCTTAGGATGTTGCAACCTAAACATTGAACTTTCCTTACCTAATAACTTGTCTAATCCTGGCACCGAGGTCATAGATTGCTGAGTCCCCGTGGCTCACAGATTACTTCAACACACCAACAGGTACAGGTACGCCCGACACAGGCGATCCCGATGGCACGCAGCTGGCGTGGTAGTACGATGAGGAGAATGACCGCCTGTACATGAACTATCCAGAAGACTGATGCGTGGTCGTGATCGTGGGCAAGCATGCAGGGTAGCATAGCCTTTTCTCATGTTATGTAGTCCATAGCGGAACTACCATGTATGAATAAATGTGTGATGTAAACTCTGTTATTATCTATGAGATGGCAGATGATTCCCTATTTTTCATTCTATTATTATGTATGTGCTATGTTACCGTGCTTGCGAAACTCTTAGATGCGCTTCTTTCCATTTTGGGGCCTCGTTCCCTAAATCGGAAAGGACCGCATCTTAGTCGTTACACATGGTTTTCGAGTCACGACACATCCGAGTAGTGACTCAGAAAAAGTCAAGCGTGCAATTGAGACTAGTTACGACTAGTCGCGACTCGCGACTTGAGTCGATATTTTTGTGGCTCACCAACTAGTCATGACTAGTTGCGTGAATCGAAATCCATGATGTGTCATGCCCACCTGTTTGGCTGGTCACAACGAAGAAGGAGGAGAAGCGCCAACACCTCCTAAAGTTGGAGGCGCACGTGCTCGCGGCGAAGCAGGCCCACGAGGAACGAATCATGCAGTTGGAACATGACGAGGAGGTAGAGCACCGCGAGCTCGAGGAGGAGGCAGCCCATTAGGTGGCGATCCTGCTCCAACCGGCACCCGACGCGGCCCAGCGAGTGGTATTGTGTTTTCATGGGCGCATGCGTCGGAGTACGTGGACCTTACAACGAGGACGATGACGACGAAGCCTAAATGTGTTGCCCTAGATCTGTGAGCGCCCTTTTTTATGTATAATGTTTTTATTTAAGTTATTATTAATGTAAGTACACTTTTGTCGATGTTTGAGCTATTAAGTTCATATGTTTTACTTTTTTATTAGGATATAGTATTCCCTAAAATTGGGATGTGTCGGGCGCATTAGGCCCATCTACGCCACCCAATTAAAACCTGACACACTCGTTCGCTCCCAACAAAAATTGTGTTTGTTTAGGTCGACGCATTGGAGTTAGGGATGGCAATGAGTACCCATTATCCACGTACCCTGCGGGTAAAAACCCTATTACGGTAAGGGTATGAGACAAAAAATTATCCATGGGTAGATAAATAGAAAAATCTGAAACCCATCGGGTAGAGAGGGTACGGGTATGGGATCATGTAACCCATACCCATATGCCCATGTACCCATATAAAATCTATGTATACTCAAAATTATCTCTACAATCTACACTATGTCAAGAATTTCTCAACTGAAAAGTGCATGACCATCTGTTGTTATTTATGACTATGTGATGTTGTTTTATAAGCATGTGTTGTAGTTATAAACTATCTTTGTAACCTATATGATATAATGAAGTTTATAACTATAAGTTGTTCAAATTGATGTTTTGCAAATATAGGTACTTCGCGGGTACTCGTCTACCCTATTGGGTAACGGGTATGGGTAAAAATTGTACCCGTTGACGGGTATGGGTAAGGGTGATGGGAAACCTCAGACGGGACGGGTAAGGGTATGGGGAGGCTCCACCCATACCCATACCCTGCGGGTGCTATGACGGGATTTAGTAACTCCCGAATAGTACTAGAGATTTTTTTCAATAAAGAGATAGTACTAGTGATGATTGCATATATTGTTGGATGAGAGAATTGGATTGGTTGCATTGATAACTTTACTTATCGTGCACCTGGCACATATATAGGTATAAAAGGGGTGCACGGCTGCCTTGTCTCCCAAGTTACATACATGCAACAATGGGAGAGAGATGTGGCAGGTGCAATGTACACAACCTAGACCTATATATATACACGCAATATATACATGTTCACCCCCCCCCCCCCCCGCGCGCAGTCAAAACTTCGCCAGAGACACAAAGACTGGACCAAAACTCCTCAAAGGTAGATGTCGGAAGCCCATTGGTCATGACATCGGCGAACTGTTGAGTAGTAGTAACATGCAAGACTCTAATACCTCCAAGAGCCACAAGTTCACGAACAAAGTGAATGTCGAGCTCAATGTGCTTCGTTCGATGATGACGAACTGGGTTGGCGGATGAAAGCACAATTGCTCCCTAAGGTGGTTTTCATAATTGATCACCACATATGCATCATTGGACTAATATGTTTATCCAAGTATATTTCCAAAAGTTTCAAAAGATGCATTGGCTAAAGGCTTTTGTGGACATGCCCCTTCTACTTCTTGAGCTTGCGCTGGTTTTCCCTTGAAGAGGAAAGGCTGATACAACAAAGTAGATAAATATTTGCCTTAGTTTGTCGAGAACCAAGGTATCAATCCAGTAAGAGGAACAAGAAAGGCCCCAATCTTAGCACCTACACAAACAATCAAACACTTGCACCCAACGCTAAATAGGGGTTGTCAATCCCTTCACAGTTATTTGCAAGGATGAGATCTGATAGAGATAGATATAAAAGATTGCTAGAACTAAAAGTAACCAAAAGTAAATAAATGGCAGCAATATATTTTTGGTATTTTTGGTTTGTAGATCTGAAAGTGTAATATGGCAAATAGACCCGGGGGCCATAGGTTTCACAAGAGGCTTCTCTCATGAAGGAAAATAATACGTGGATGAACAAATTAATGTCGAGCAATTGATAGAAAAGATAATAATTATGAAGATATCCAAGGCAATGATTATGCATATAGGCATCACGTCCATGTCAAGTAGACCGAAACGATTCTGCATCTACTACTATTACTCCACACATCGACCGACTCCTCCCTGCATCTAGAGTATTAAGTTCATGAAGAACAAAGTAATGCATTAGGTAAGATGACATGATGTAGAGGGATAAACTCAAGCAATATGATGAAAACCCCATCTTTTTATCCTTGATGGCAACAATGCAATATGTGCCTCACTACCCCTACTTTGTCGCTAGGTGAGGACACCGCAAGATTGAACCCAAAACTAAGCACTTCTCCCATTGCAAGAATTACCAATCTAGTTGGCCAAACCAAGCCAATAACTCGAAGAGACTTTCTAAGATATGAAATCATGCATATAAGAATTCAGAGAAGATTCAAATTATATTCATAGATAATCTGATCATAAACTCACAATTCATCGGATCTCGACAAACACACCGCAAAAAAGTATTAAATCCGATAGATCTCCATGAAGATCATGAAGAACATGGTATTGAAGAACAAAGAGAGAGAAGAAGCCATCTAACTACTAGCTATGGACCCGTAGGTCTACGGTGAGCTACTCACGCATCATCGGAGAGGCAATGAAGTTGATGTAGATGCTCTGTGAGATCGATTCCCCCTCGGGCAGATTATCGGAAAAGGCTCCCAGATTTGATCTCACGGGACCACACACTCCTGATGGCGGAGAAGTATTTTTTGGTGTTGTTCTCGTATTGGGGGAATATTTTGGAATTTCTAGGACGAAGATTAGGGTTAGGAGGCATGTAGGGGGCCCACAATGTAGCGACCTGACTCAAGACGAGTCAAGCCTCTGTGTATCTGTGCCATCCCTGGATCAGTATGCTGGCACACACAGTACATCAATCTATATATCAAAGTGCAATCACATGTAAATAGCATAAAACTGTTATATACCTTAAATATCTCAGCGGAAGCGGTCAAGGGAGTGGAGTCCCAATAAACACCAATGGCAAGTTGAGTGTAGACCGTAACCCTGGATCGTACTCTTACTCGTCGAAGAAAAATATCTGCAACATAAGACGTTGCAGCCGTGTAGGTCAGCATATTGAATATGCCGGCAAGTCACATAAGAGAGGGGTGAAAAGTAATCATCTATACTATATGCATATATGGCAGGTGGGGCTATAAGTTTTTAGCGTAAAGCAAGTTTTCTCCTACATCAAGAGAGGCTAAAAGCAAAATGTTACGACAAAGGTTGGTTGTTAACGAGATGGTTCCGCCAACCAGTTCTCGTACCCGAGTTGTCCATAATTACCCTCATCAAATATATATAAGGGTGTTGAGAAATCCAGATAACTTCAGTTCCTTTGGCTCAAGTTGTCCATGACCGTGGACACGGCTAATCGATTAGGTTTGAGTACTCTACAGAGTTTTGCACACGTTCCCCACAAGATTTGATCGCCTCCGTGTATGTCCTCGCACTTCAGGGTGTTTGAAGACCGGATGATCAAAACATGGTCTTTCAACGGGTCCCTTTGAATCCCTGTCGGTGCCCACCCATTCCTACCGTTCGTCTACATCTGCTAGCACCGCCTGTCCAGAGTCGCCGCGTTGTCCAACCAAGCCAGAGCCCATAATGACTTGTGGCTGTGCAGGTAAACCTTGGGTCTTGAAAATATCCGTCCGTCTCTTTGAGCCTGGGTGAAGCTTTCCGCAGGATGTCATGGCCGTCCCCAGCATCCCGGGCATCCACTGGGTTCTCCAGGGAGCCGATCAACCGTGCTTCACCCAGTGTTGTATTTCGTCCGAGGTCTTGAAAATCTTGTCTTAACCGGTCTTGATTATTTAATCAACCTCGCATCACTCGTGTTATGCACTCAACCGAATCCCCGTCTACTCAAGCATAGCAATATGAACTTTGTCGTCCCGGGGCCAAGTATCGGGGTTGTTGTGTGCCTACCACATGATACTACAATCTATACTAAAATTTCCAAGTACCTAAGCAGCATGCAATTGGGCATAGGATGGTAGAACTACGATGCATAAAACATAGGTGATAGTATGATCAAAGTGACTTGCCTGGTGATGTTGACGAAGAAGAATTCCTCGAGAAAATAACTTGATAGACTACTCTTCACTCTCCGACAAAATCTATATAGCAAAGATATCATTCACATAAGCACTCATACTAGCAATCATTCTAGCAATCAAAACAAAAGAGAGAGCGAATAGAAATCCGGAGAAACTTCAAATAAGACTAGGGAATCTTCTACTACGTCAAACACTAAATAGTTTTTGTCTAACAAAAAATAATAACAAGGACTAAGATATAAGTTTAACTCAGATAAAATAAAGTATTTTTCACAAAACTTTTTGAAAGTATTCCCAAACGGGATTTGAAACAGTGCGGAAACCAATTGCAAGTTACTAAGGAACTAGAATTGATTTCATGATAACAAATAAATATAAAATAAAAACTTGTTGCAAAACTACTGTTTAACTAACAGAAACAAAACATAATATTTCTGAAATAATAAATAAAATATTTTAAAACAAAAATAGAAAAGGAATTAGCCGAAATCCTAAAAGAGGTGAAACATAAATTGTTTCACATGAAACAGTGAGCTAAAATACTCAAACAATTCTGAAATTTTTACCACTGATAAATAAGATCACTAGTGATCAGTACCAAAAGGAATCAATTTAAAAGCTATTTTTAAACTCCTCGAATAGGCAAAACAAGGTTTAAACTAAATCTGATCTAACTTATATTTGAAAATTTCAAACATAGACAAATTATATGTTTGTAAAAACTAAAGGAAATTTTTGAGCTACTGGAAAAAGAATCAAAGTCATTGGACTTCGGGATCAAAAGTTGTGGCCAAAACAAAATTGAAAGTTTCTGTTTTTTTGCAAACACGCAGAAAAAATTGAAGCTAACTATCTACAAATAGGGGGTACACGTGGCGTGATGCTATAGGCTGCGGGGGACGTTTGTTGGAAAGTTTTGAGCAAACGGCCAAGGCCAACCAGAAACTGCTGGCTAAAGGTATAAGTGAAAATAAACCGCTGGTTTTCTAAACTAAACCGAAAGGGTACTAAAAGATCTAATCTACACCCTTGCATAAAGATCTAAGGGCTACTAACAAAAAAGAGAAATAACAGAGAGGTGGGAGAGGTTACCTTCGGCTGGGGCTGCTCCCGTGGCTGCCAATGGTGGCCGAGGGAGGCTGGGTCGCCGGTGGGGAAGGGGGAGGGGCCGGCGAGGGGTGGGGAAGGGGGGGCAAAGGTGGGGGTGCTCCTGGGAGGGGAGGGGTGCGAGGTGGAGGGGGGGTTGTAGGGGGCGAGGTGGAGGGGTGGAAAGCTGTTGGTTTTCTGCTGCTCGTGGTGATGGGGATGGGGTGCAGCAGTGGCGGGGTGGAGGGTGGTGGAGGAGGGGGCCGAGGTGGGGAGGTGGTGGCCGAAGTGGTGGAGGTGGTGGCCGAAGTGGTGGAGGTGGAGGAGGTGCAGGGATGGCCGAAGGGTGAAGTTCCTGGCAAGTTTTCCGGTGAAAACTCCGGCGAGGAGTGCACGAGCTAGGGGCGAGGAGAGGCGGCGGTTTCAACGGGAATGGAACGAGGAGGACGAGGCGCTGGGAAGGTATGTGCATCGCGAATCCCGGAGGTGGGGATCTCCCTCTCCATGGATGTAAGGTTTCCTATCACATGGAGAAGAGATGGAGGTAGGAGATGATCTCTGTTGGGCCAAAATAGGGTAAGGTTTTAATGGGCCAGGAGGTATTCCTAATAAAAGTGATTTCCTTCCTATTTTCAAAACTAGGAAACTAAAACGTTAAAAAGGAAATCAAATCAATTCAGAATAAAGAGTTTTTATATACTAAAATTATCAGAAAAATAAAATATAGATGATGGGCATTTTTCCACGGCAAAAATAAAAACTTCAGAAAAAATTATTTTTCCAAAAATCCCTAAAAGCATTATTTCTTTTTGCAAATAATTTTCAAATGATCCTCTAAGTTTGAGGGTGCAAATAACATTCAAAATTCCCGGGTATTTGAGGGTCATGTTCCTCCGCTCTTTAGAATGTATTTCCCGGCATTTCTTGCACTAGGAAAACGGATAGAAATGCAAGAGAATTCAAATGCAAATATCTCCGTTCAAATTATTTATAGTTGGAGAAGTCATGTCATCTTCTCTCGTTGCTTTTAAGATTGAATTTGAATTCACCGGAGAAGGGGAAAGTCATTTTATTCCCTCTCATTCAAAAGTTTTCGAAAAGTTTCAAATTTCACACAAGTTTCAGTCACTCAGCAACAAACAAACAATCAATCTAATAATTATATTAACATTCCAAAATTTATAATTTTGGGATGTTACACACAAGCCAGGGGCGCCCCCCCCCCCCCGGTCGTCTTGGATTGTCGTCTCCCGGCAGGTCTCCTGCCCCCTTCTCCAAGTCTGGGAGGTTTCTTCTTGTCCAAGAAAAATCATTCCGGGTATTTCATTCCATTTGGACTCCGTTTAATATTCCTCATCTGCAATACTCAAAAACATGGAAAAAAACAGAAACTGGCACTAAGCTCTAGGTTAATAGGTTAGTCGCAAAAATAATATAGAATAGCATATTAATGCAAATAAAACATCCAAAACAGATAATATAATAGCATGGAACAATAAAAAATTATAGATACATTAGAGACGTATCAAGCATCCCCAAGCTTAATTCATTCTCGTCCTTAAGTAGGTAAATGATAAAAACAGAATTTTTGATGTGGAATGCTACCTAACATATTTATCCATGTAATATTCTTTATTGTGGCATGAATATTCAGATCCATAAGGTTTTAAAACAAAAGTCTAATAATGACATAAAAATAGTAATACTTCAAGCATACTAACGAGGCAATTGTGTCCTTTCGAAATAACATGGCCTTTGAAAGTTATCCCTACAAAATCATATGGTCTGGCTATGCTCATCTTCCCCACACAAAGTATCTAAATCATGCACAACCCCGATGAAAGTGAAAGAATTGTTTCACACTATTTATGTTCTCAAACCTTTTCAACTCTCACGCAATACATGAGCGTGAGCCATGGATATAACACTATAGGTGAAATAGAACATGGTGGAGGTTGCAAAAAAGGAGAAGATAGTACCACATCAACTAGGCGTATCAACGGGCTATGGAGATGTCCATCAATAGATATCAATGTTAGTGAGTAGGGATTGCCATGCAACAAATGCACTAGAGCTATAAGTGTCTGAAAGCTCAAAAAGAAAACTAAGTAGTTGTGCAAAAGATGAAATTCCACTAGTTATATGAAAGTGACAAAATAGGGGACTCTCTATGAAGAACATGGTGCTACTTTGAAGCACATGTGTGGAAAAAGATAGAAGCATTGTCCCTTCTCTCTTTCTCTCATTTTTACCTGTTTTCCTTTTTTTCTTTTTTTTCTTTTTTGGTGGGCATCTTTGGCCTCTCTTTTTTATGGGCTTCACTGGCCTCTTTTATTTTTTGTAAAGCCAGGAGACTCATCCCAACTTGTGAGGGAATCATAGCTTCCAGCATCCTTTTCTCACACGGGACAGTGCTCTAATAATGCAAATCATCACACTTTTATTTACTTACAACTCAAAGATTACAACTCGATATCTAGAACAAAATATGAGTCTATAAGCAATATGGAAGTGATGGTGCGTGTCATAAAAAATGGAACGGTGGTGTTGCATGGCAATATATCTCAGAATGGCTATTAAAATGCCATAATAGGTAGATATGGTGGCTGTTTTGAGGAAAGTATAAGGTGGCTGTTTTGAGGAAGGTGGGTTTAATGTACCGGCGAAAGTTGTGCGGTACTAGAGAGGCTAGCAAAGGTGGAAGGGTGAGAGTGTGTATAATCCATGAACTCAACATTAGTCATAAAGAACTCAAATACTTATTGCAAAAGCCTATTAGTTATCAAAGCAAAGTATTAGACGCATGCTCCTAGGGGAAGGGTTGGTAGGAGTTAACCATGGCGTGATCGCGACCTCCACACAAAGGTTGACAATCATTAAGCAAATCATGCTCCGACTTCATCACATAACGGTTCACCATACGTGCATGCTACGGGAATCACAAGCATTAACACAAGTAATTCTTCTAATTCACAATTACTTACTAGCATGACTCTCATATTACCATCTTCATATCTCAAAACTATATGCAAGGAATCAAAATCTCATCATATTTAATGCACTTAATATGAAAGCTTTTATTATATCCCTCTTGGATGCCCATTATATTAGGACTAAATTCATAACCTAAACCAATTACCATGTTGTTTAAAAGACTCTCAAAGTAATATAAGTGAGGTACGCGAGTTTAATAATTTCTATAAAATAAAACACCACCGTGCTCTACAAGATATAAGTGAAGCACTAGAGCAACATTGCCTAGCTCAAAAGATATAAGTGAAGCACATAGAGTATTCTTATAAATTCACGATTCAGCGTGTCTCTCTCAAAATATGTGTGCAGCAAGGATGATTGTGGCAAACTAAAAAGTAAAGGCTCATATCATACAAGACGCTCCAAGAAAAACACATATCATGTGATGAATAAAAATATAGCCTCAAGTAAATTTACCTATGGATTGAGGAAGAAAGAGGAGATGCCTTCCGGGGCATCCCCAAGATTAGGCAATTTGGTATCCTTGAATATGGATTGGGGTGCCCTCGGCATCCCCAATCTTAGGCTCTTGCCACTCCTTATTCCATAGTCTATCAAATCTTTACTCAAAACTTGAAAACTTCACAACACAAAACTCAACAGAAAACTAATGAGATCCGTTAATATAAGAAAAATAAATCACCACTTTAGGTACAATTGTGAACTCATTATTTATTTATGTTGGTACAATATTTACTGTATTCCAACTTCTCCAAGGTTCATACCCCCTGATACAACCCATAGATTCATCAAAATACGCAAACAACACAAAAAAAACAAAATCTGTCAAAAAATGAACAGTGTGTAGCAATCTATAAGCTTCGAATACTTCTCTAACTCAAAAAATTTGGAAAATTAGGACAATAAGGGAAATTTGTATATCAATCTTGCCTAAATATTTGAGACCAAAATCACGTTTCAATGAATTTAAAAATTCCTGTACTGAGAAAGAAACTTTCTGTTTTTCAGCAAAATCAACTTGCAAACATCGTAGACCATCCCAATGGTCTTACTTTGCTCAAACAATAATTAAAACAAGAAAATAAAATTATTACAGAGGTAATAATGTGTGCATCACTCAAAAACAGAAGCATACACAAAAGCATAAAAATAAAATTGGGTTGCCTCCCAACAAGCGCTATTGTTTAACGCCCCTAGCTAGGCATAATGTAATAGATCTAGGTATTGTCATCTTTGGTATGCAATCCATAAGTAGCTCTCATAATATATTCATAAGGTAATTTAATTTTCTTTCTAGGAAATTGATTCATGCCTTTCCTTAATGGAAATTGGAATCTAATATTTCCTTCCCTCATATCAATAATTGCACCAGTCATTCTAAGGAAAGATCTACCATCAATAATAGGACATGTAGGATTGTAATCTATATCAAGAACAATGAAATCTACGGGAACATAATTCCTATTTGCAACAATAACAACACCATTAATCCTTCCCGTAGGTTTCTAAATTGTAGAATCCGCCATGTGCAAATTTAAAGAGCAATCATTGAATTCACGGAATCCTAGCACATCACATAAAGTTCTTGGAATCGTGGAAATGCTAGCACCCAAATCACACAAAGCATGGCACTCATAATCTTTAATTTTAATCTTAATAGTAGGTTCCCATTCATCATAAATATTTCTTGGTATATAAACTTCCAACTCAAGTTTTTCTTCAAAAGATTTCATCATAGCATCCACAATATGTTTAGTAAAAGCTTTATTTTGATTATAAGCATGCGGAGAATTCAACATGGATTGCAACAAGGAAACACAATCAATCAAAGAACAACTATCATAATTAAAGTCCTCGAAATCCAAAAGAGTGGGTTCATTGCTATTTAAAGTTTTGACCTCTTCAATCCCGCTTTTATCAATCTTAGCATTAAGATCTATAAACTCTAAATCATTGGGACGCCTTTTAACTAAAGTTGACTTATCTCCAATCCCATAGTTTTCAAGATTTATACTAGAAAACAAAGACTCAATAGGAGTCACATCAATCACTTTAAGATCTTCCTCATTATTATCACGAGAAAACACCTTTTCAATCCATTCATGCTTAGCACGTATTCTAGCGGCTCTTTCCTTACACTCATCAATATAAATTCTCATAGCTTTTAAAGACTCATTAATATCATTCTTGGGTGGAATAGATCTAATTTTCAAAGAATCAATCTCAAGAGAAATTCTATCAACATTCCTAGCCAAATCATCAATCTTGAGCAATTTTTCTTCAATCATAGCATTCAAACCTTTTTGCGAGCTAATGAATTATTTAATATTATTCTCAAGATCAGAGGACATCTTATTATAATTTCCATAAGAATTGTTGTAGAAATTACCATAATTGTTAGAGGAAGTACTAGGAAATGGCCTATGATTGAAATTACCTCTATACGCGTTATTCCCAAAAATGTTCCTACCAACAAAATTCACATCGATAGATTCATTATTATTTCCAATCAAAGAAGACAAAGGCATATCATTCGGGTCAATAGGAGCACTCTTACTAGCAAACAATTTCACAATTCATCCATATTTTCACTCAAAGTATTTATTTCTTCAATAGCGTGCACTTTTTTACTAGTAGGAGATCTTTCGGTATGCCACTGAGAGTAATTTGCCATAATATTATCTAGGAGTTTACTAGCATCTCGTAATGTGATTTCCATAAAAGTACCACACACGGCAGAATCTAAAAGATTTCTAGAAGGAAAATTCAATCCCGCATAAAAAACATTATAATCATCAATAAACTCAAACCATGCACAGGGCAATTCCTAATCATTAGTTTCATCCTCTTACAAGATTGTGCAACATGCTCATGATCAAGTTGCTTAAAATTCATTATATCGTTCCTAAGGGAGATAATCTTAGCGGGCGGAAAGTACTTGGAAATAAAAGCATCTTTACACTTATCCCACGAATCAATACTATTTTTAGGTAAAGATGAAAACCAGGTTTTAGCACGATCTCACAGTGAGAAAGGAAATAGCTTTAATTTAAAATTTTCATTATCCACATCTTTCTTATTTTGCATATCACACAACTCAACAAGAGTATTTAGATGGGGTGCGTCATGTTCACTAGGAAGGCTAGAAAATTGTTCTTTCATAACAAGATTGAGCAAAGCGGCATTAATTTCATAAGATTCCGCACTAGTGACGGGAGCAATCGGAGTACTAATAAAATCACTATTATTAGTAGTGGAAAAAATCACATAACTTGGTATTCTCTTGAGTCATTGTGACAAAGAAAGCAATCTAGCACACAAGCAATCAAACGAAAAGACAAACGGAAAAAGGCAAATATTTTTGGTATTTTATGAAAATCGGTTTAGAAGTGGGGGAGAGGAATACGAGAGGCAAATGGAAAATAAAGTAAATGCAAGAGATGAGTTTGTAATGGGTATTTGGTAGGCTTGATCTTGCTATGTATTCTCCCCGGCCACGGCGCCAGAAATCCATCTTGCTACTTCGTGAGCTTGCGTTGGTTTTCCCTTGAAGAGGAAAGCGTGATGCAACAAAGTAGATAAGTATTTCCCTCAGTTTGTTGAGAACCAGGGTATAAATCCAGTAGGAGGAACAAGCAAGGCCCCTATCTTACCACCTACACAAACAATCAAACACCTGCACCAAACGCTAAAAAGGGGTTGTCAATCCCTTCATGGTTATTTGCAAGGATGACATATGATAGAGATGGATATAAAATATTGTTAGAACTAAAAGTAAAACAAAAGTAAATAAATGGAAGCAATATATTTTTGGTATTTTTGGTTTATAGATCTAAAAGTATAATATGGAAAATAGACCCGGGGGCCATAGGTTTCACTAGAGGCTTCTCTCATGAAGGAAAATAATACGGTGGGTGAACAAATTACTGTCGAGCAAATTAATAGAAAAGCAAACAATTATGAAGATATCCAAGGCAATGATTATGCATATAGGCATCACGTCTGTGCCATGTAGAGCGAAATGATTCTGCATCTACTACTGTTACTCCACACATCGACCAACTCATGCCTGCATCTAGGGTATTAAGTTCATGAAGAACAGAGTAATGCAATAGGTAAGATGACATGATGTAGAGGGATAAACTCAAGCAATATGATGAAAACCCCATGTTTTTATCCTCGGTGAAAACAATGCAATACGTTCCTCGCTACCCCTACTTTGTCAATGGGTGAGGACACCGCAAGATTGAACCCAAAAATAAGCACTTCTCCCATTGCAAGAATTACCAATCTAGTTGGCCAAATCAAACCAATAACTCGACGAGACTTGCTAAGATATGAAATCATGCATAAAAGAATTCACAAAAGATTCAAATAATATTCATAGATAATCTGAACATAAACCCAGATCTCGACAAACACACCGCAAAAGAGTACTACATCGGATAGATCTCCATGAAGATCATGAAGAACATGGTATTGATGAACAAAGAGAGAGAAGAAGCCATCTAGCTACTAGCTATGGACAAGTAGGTCTGTGGTGAACTACTCACGCATCATCAGAGAGGCAATGGAGTTGATGTAGATGCTCTCCGTGATCGATTACCCCTCCGACAGATTGCCGAAAAAGGCTCCCAGATTGGATCTCACGGGAACACATGCTCCCGGCGGCGGAAAAGTATTTTTTCGTGTCGTTCTGGTATTGGGGGAATATTTAGGAATTTATAGGACGAAGATTAGGGTTAGGAGGCTTACACGGGGCACACCAGCCAGGGGGTGCCCCCCTAGGGTGCACCCTGCAGGCTTGTCATCTCCCGGTGGGTCTCCTACCCCCTTCCCCAAGTCTGGCACGTTTCTTCTGGTCCAAGAAAAATCATTCCAGAGATTTTATTCCGTTTGGACTTCGTTTAATATTCCTTATCTGCAATACTCAAAAACATGGAAAAACATAAAGTGGCACTAGGCTCTAGGTTAATAGGTTAGTCCCAAAAATAATATAAAATATCATATTAATGCATATAAAACATTCAAAACAGATAATATAATAGCATGGAACAATCAAAAATTATAGATACATTGGAGACTATTAACCGCTTGATGCGAGAATGGAATGAGATTGGCCCAAGCTTCAAGCTAGAAGACTGTTCATTTTATATTTGTGAGAAATTACTTTTGAGTCCATAGGAAAGCCAATACTATTAAAAGGGGGTGATGTATTAAAATGGACTGGTTGCTCAAGTGCTCAGAGATAGCCACCAAAAATACTCAGTCATTTTCCCACATAACCATTCTCTCCAAAGCAACACACACAAAATCGGTGCAATCAAGTTTCTCAATCTGGCCCTACCGATTTTTATCCTTGACAGAACCCTAGCCAAAGCAACCAAATCGATGCAACCGAAACTGTGTTGGTCCTACCGAATTTAGGTGACCAACTTTCTGTTGCCTCGATACGCAAAATCGGAATTTGAGAGTTTGGGTATTGGTGTCACCGAGTTGTGTCATCTAATCGTTACCCACCTTTTCGGTGTCACTGAGTTGTGTATATCGGTTCCATCGAAATTCAAAAGTTGCTGCCTTTAGTGCAAGTCGGTACCACCGAGTTCATGACTTCGGTGTCACCGCGTTGGTCACTTTAGGTGTAACGGTTGGATTTTGGGGACTGCCTATATATACCCCTCCACCCATCTCTCACTCGAGGGAGAAGCTGTCAGAACACACACTTCATTGCCAGATCCATTTTTTCGAGAGAGAGCCACCTACTCATGTTTTGAGATCAAGATACTCCAGTCCAATCATCTGAAACTTGATCTCCAGCCTCCCCAAGCTGCTTTCCACCAAATCAACCTCTCCTACCCATGCCTATTCCGAGACAGAGTGATTGTGTGTTGAGGAGACTATCTTTAGAAGCAAAAGAGCAATGAGTTCATCGTTCTACCACATCTATTACCTTTTCGAGGGTAGTGCCTCCTAGATTGGTTAGGTGTCACTTGGGATCCTCCTACTTTATGTTGTGTAATTGAACCAAGATGTTTGTAAGGGCAAGGAGATTGCCTACTTCGTGAAGATCTACCGTGAGTGAGGCTAGTCCTTCGTGGACGGAAGCCATGGTGGAATAGACAAGGCCGCTTTTTCGTGGACCCCTTGTGGGTGCCCTCCATGGACTCTTGCAGCCATTACCTTACATGGGTTGAATTCTCCACTAACATGGACGTACGATAGCGCCATCTATCAAAACCATTCCAAAAATCGTCGTGCCAACCTCATGTGTTTGATCTCCCTACCTTACTTCTTTCCTTTACACTTGCATCTTTGACATTCCGCTGCTATACTCCTAGAACTGCATGTGTAGGGTGTACTTGACTTGCCATAATTGCTAAAACTGGCCGACAACTAAAATTGGGAAAAGGCTAAGTTTTTATCTTGTCAAGTAGTCTAATCACCCCCTCCCTCTAGACATACTTTTGATCCTACAAATGGTATCAGAGCTTTGGTCTCCATTGCATTGGTCTCACAACCTAGGAGGGTATGATGTCTAGTGCAGGAAGTTATGACCATAGAGGTTCATACTTAGATGGCACTAATTTTGCTAGTTGGATGCATAAGATGAAAATGCATATTCTTGGTTTTAATCCTTCCGTACGGGTTGTTATTCATGTTGGTACGCAAGGTGATTTCTTTGGAGAAGGGCGTGAATCAGATCGTGATGCGACAGCGGATGAACTAAAGATGTTGCAACTCAATGCACAAGCCTGCGACATCATCTTCAACTGTCTATGCCCCGAAGAATTCAACAAAATCAGACGCCTTTAGAATGCAAAAGAAATTTGGGATACTTTGATCGATATGCATGGAGGTACTGATTCTGTGAGAGAATCTAAGTTGGATGTGCTCCAAAGTAAGCTTGACAAGTTCAAGATGAAGAATGATGAAGGTTTCGCTAAAATGTACTCTATGCTAGCTCTTATCACAAATGAGATTGTAGGCTTAGGAAGCGAAGAGATGACCGACAAATTCATCATCAAGAAGATATTTAGAGCTCTGGATGGAAAGTATGACACCATGTATACATTGATCCAAATGATGCCAAACTACAAATATCTCAAGCCCACCGAAGTCATTGGTAGGATTGTTGCTCATGAGATGTCACTCAAGGACAAAGATGAGCAGCACAACAAGTCAAGTGGTGCTTACAAAGCTTCAAGTGAACATCCCGCTACTTCAAAGGACAATCTTGTCAATGATGAAGAGATAAGCCTCATGGTCAGAAAATTCAACAAGTTCTACAAGAGTAGAGGCAAAGAGAGAAGCTTAAGCTCAAGACATGAAAAGAAGCGTCCGTCCAATCATGACCGAAACTGCTACAACTTTGGGAAGCTCGGACACTACTCCAATGAGTGCTTGGCTCCCTACAAACAAAGAGAAGAGTCACCTCAAAGACGAAGCTGAAGGGATGAGTCACCTCATAGAGAGAGAAGGGGTTCATAAGATCGTTATGAAACAAAGACACTCACGGAGAGGCAAGGAATCAGAGAAGAAGGACAAATACACCAAGAGCAGCTCTAGAAGAATACATCAAGCTCATGTTGGTGAATGGGTTTCTTGCTACGAGTCTGACAACCAATCCAAGAGAAGGTACCACTCCAACTCCGACTATAGTCAAGATGAAGGTGTTGCCGGCATTTGACTCGTTTCCTCCAACTCCTACGACTTCTTTGATTCACCAAATGAGGGGTTCAGAAACTGCTTCATGGCTAAAGGCCCCAAGGTATCACACCCCGAGTATCTTTATTTTAATAGTGATGAGGATGACTTGTTAGGAGAAGATGACTTGCTCTTTTATAAAACTAGCGATTGAACTAAACATATTTGCTAATTATCATGCTAGTCAAGAGAAGTCGGGTGATGATGATAAGAAAGAGATTGAACGACTAACTAAAGAATTGAACACTCTTAAGTTAGCTCTCGAAACTACTCTAGAAGATCATAGAGAGCTTGCAAAAACTCATGAGAAGCTACGCTTCGAGAAGCTCAATTTGGAGCAAGAGCATAAGTTCCTAAAAGCAATCAATGATGATCTTCGAAAGAAGAGTTCTTCTTATCTAGCCAAACAATTACTCTTGTTTACTTTTGTTACACAAGTTAAACTTAATAACACTAGTAGCAAAGGCAAGAAAGTTTCTTCTTCTAGTAACAACAATGCTAAAGTTAAATCTAATGATGTTGTTCCTAGTAGATCTGTTGATTCCACTAATGATTCTCTTAGCCAAGTAACACTTGAGAAAGAAAATGATGTATGAAAGGGATTATAGAGAGAGCTGACTTCAAGAGTCTTGCCAGAAGTAAGCAACTTGAGGAAATTGTGTGCAAGCAAGGAGGACATCGAAGAAAAAAGGTCTTGGCTATTTCAACATCAACGGAGATGTTTGGGAAGAAGGTCCATATCCCATTCCCAAGTTTGTTCCTCAAGAGAAGAAGTATGATCCTACTCCTCCCAAAGGAACAAGCTCACAAGATGGCCTTCTACCACAAGACCACAAGGGCAAGGGAAAGCTTCAAGAGGATCTTGACCTATTTGAAGAGGAACCCCAAGTCAAGGTCAAGTGGATTCCCAAGGACACTACTAGCACTACCTCATCTAGTCCTACCACAACTCCAAGGATCCCCATAAACTTGATGTGAATCCCCAAGAGAAAGAACTAGAAATATCTTGAGGGGGTGACTCTGCCAATGAAATTCACTCTTATTCATTTTGGCAAGAACTATATGCAATAAATCTCAACCATATGCATTAGTTCAAGGAGTCACACATTCCCTCAAAGGTAAGCAAGGGACAAGGTAATTAATGTATCTTTGGACATCATCTCATATGTATTTCACTCCATGTCCATATATATTATTGCATATGTTCCTTGTGTTTGGGACTAACCCATGTAGGTGAGAAGAGTAAGAAACAACAAGGATTGCTCCCAACTCAAGAAGATCTTCATCAACATTGGGCATCCACCACTACTTCACCTACTTGAAGTCTTCTACGAAAAAACCCAAGGTTAGTTTATCCATCTTAGGCGGATGTCATATCAAGTGGGAGATTTATTCTAAATTTTGAGTATAAGCATCTCCTAAGGATATGAACACATTAATGCTTTATGTAAAAGTGGTAACCCCACTTGTGGTTAAACGATGAGTATGACCTATGATCAAGTATTATTACTTGGATCCTAAGTCAATATACTCATATATAGATGACTTTGTCATCGCCAAAGTTCTTGATAGATGCTAGAATGTTTCTGCGTGTTCACCATGTTTTATCTATCATCTTATCGTGCGGGCATGTTGGTCTGCATATTTTTGCTCATTCGAGGACATCCTATTTTTCTTATTTGGCTCTTGATTTATCTTTTGCCAATTGGATGGACAAGAATGCCTAGGACCCTCCTCTAGCTATCTATGTTTTCTCATCTTAAGTTCTTTTCATGCTTCGTCCCAAAACTTGAACAAGCACTTCTCGATCCCTCTGTGTGAAGAAGCACTCGGAGTTCCGTATCGTCAAAGGTTGTCTTCCAAAACCCCTTTGTGAATCTCGATGAAACCAATCCCACAAAATTAGTTCCATCGAATTACAAAGCTGGTCAGAATTTTCCATCTCGGTACCACCGAAATCACTAACTCGGTTACACCGAGTTTCCCTATCAACTGACAGTAGAGGAACTCAGTGACACCGATTTTGTCATCTCGGTGACACCGATGGTGACGGGTATATAATCTGGCGGACATAGTTTTTGAAATAACTTCCTCAAAACCCTTTGTCCCCAAACCCTAATCTGCCTCCAAGGACCCTTGGTCGTTGATACGTCCCAAACGTATCTATAATTTCTGCTTGTTCCATGATCTTTTGGGTGACATTGTTATATGTTTTGCTACACTTTTACATCATTTTACACATATTTGGACTAACCTACTAACTCAGTGCACCCCGTGCTAGTTTCTGTATGCTGATGTCTATTTTGCAAGGGCTTTTACCCAATTTTCTGAAGCCCGAACAATTCTAGGAAAATATATAAAAAATCAGTGTAACGGAAGCTTCCAGATCACCGAAGATGGGCCAAAGAGGCGGCAAGGGCCGTCTAGGCGACCTCCTAGCGCGACCTACCCCTAGGCCGCGCCAAGAGGCCGCCTGGGTGGGGCCCACGCCCTCTGGTGCCCTACTTTGGCTCCTATTTTTACCCCCGAGGAGGAAACGCTGATTCCAGAACCCTTTTCTCTAGAAGCAATTCCAATCTCCGCCGCCATTGCAAACAAGTTTCGGGGGATCACAATTCCTGTGTCGGCACCCTGCTCGGACGGGGAAGTGCCCCCGGATTCATCTCCATCGGTGTTGCTTCCTCCCTCCATGAAGCGGGAGTAGTTCCTCCTCGGGGCAAAGGTCTTCTACAGTAGCTATGTTGTTAATTCTCTCTCTCATGATGTGATCTTGATTGTGATCATGGGCTATGTTAATCTAGGGTGATCCCATGATGTTTTCCCTTCTTCTATGTATTGGATTGATGTACTCACTTGATCTTATCTAGTATAATCCCCGAGACCATGGTGACAGCGGTCTATTGGACATGGAGTACAAGAATATTTTCATGAGTGATTTCCTCTTTTGTTAATTGATTCAAGATTGAGAGTCTCTTGGCGCTTTTCTTTGACTATCCTTGAGATATGTTGTGGTGAATGTGGTACTCTCTTCGGATGGCCGCGGTGACATTGGGAAATCCATAGAGAGAACTACGAACTCTGAGGTGTGCTTTTGTAGCCCTACATAATTCCCGTCTTCTCTTGATCACAAAGGAATGACCTACGAGTACGGCTCCATTGCATGTTTTAGTGGAAATGTCATGTGATTAGACTATGTTAATGTTGTTGGGAGTTGCCACTAGTGAAAGTATGAAGCCTAGGCCGTGTTTATCACCATTGTTACACCGTTTATGCTCACTTTTGTCACTTGATACCTTGCTGCCATTTTTATTTCAGATTTATATTACCTTGCTTTGCCACACCTATCACCCATATTTTACTATCTCTTCGCTAAACTAGTCCACCTATGCAACTGACAATTGTATTAGGTGTGTTGGGGATACAAGAGACTTCTTGTATCTTAATTGCAGGGTTACTAGAGAGAGACCATCTTCAACCTCTACTTCCCTGAGTTCGATAAACCTTAGGTCATCCACTTGAGGGGCTGCTGTCCTACAAACCTGTGCGCTTGGAGAGCCAACATAGTCTACAAGAATAGAAGTGTGCGTAGACATCAAGCTATTTCTGGCGCCGTTGCCGGGGAGGTGAGTGCTTGGACGTATATCTTTAGATCTTGCAATTAAATCTTTTCGTTTCTTGTTTTTATTTTCACTAGTTAGGCTTATGGAAAACTGCACTCTTAGTTCGCTGCTTGGGGAAGGCCGCTTTACCACACCCGTGGTAGAGAACTCTCCTCCACCTATGAATGTATCCCATTCGAAATACCACTTGGGATAATTGAAATAATTAGGAAAGATTGTTATGAAGGAGATGGAACAGTCAATCGTAGTATTCATTTGTTGAAACTAATAGAACTTTGTGAGTTGTTTAAGATTTCAGGTTTGAAAAGATGGAGCCATGAGGAAATTATTTGCCTTGTCACTGAAAGGAAAAGCATTGGGATGGTATAGGCTACTAGATGATTCTCACCTACGGGATTGGGAAGAGATTCAGTCTCTCTTTTACTCCAAGTTTTATCCTCTTCATAAAGTCCATGAGAATAGGAATTATGTTTATAATTATCCTCATAACGGAGAGAGCATAGCTCAAGCTTGGGGGAGACTAAAAACTTTAATGCTAAAATGTCCTAACCATGGGCTCCCCAAAGATATGATTATTACTAATTTCTATGTCAGGCTCTCTCGATGGGATAAAGACTTGCTCGATGCTTCCTCTATGGGTTCTTTCACAAACGAAAGGATTGATGCTAAATGGGAGCTCCTTGGAAGGATTCAACGCAATACTGAAGATTGGAAGATCGACAAAGGAAAAGAGTCAGGTATAAATTATGAGTATGATTGCATTAAGACCTTTGTTGAAACTGTAAGTTTTAATAAGTTTAGTGCTAAGTTTGGGCTTGATTCTCAACTCCTTGTTGATTTCCTTAAATCTATTGCTTCACATCTTAATATGCCTAATGAGAATTGGATCAAGCATCATAAACCTTTTAAAGATATTTGCAAAAAAAAATGAAATTTTTATTGATATTTGCAACATCCATGATCCAATTCCTGAAAATGAAGTTTTATATAAGCATGTTAATTTTTGTGGAGTGGATAGACCTTGTGAAAGGCCTATGATTGAAGAAGAGAAGTATTGTAAGCAACATAAGCATGAAAGAACAATCACTTGGGTTAGAGATTTAAATGAAATTGCTAGAGAATTGTGTGACCTTTATCCTTTTACTTGTGAACTTTGTGGTATAGAGGGTCACTTTAATTTTCAATGCATGAATTTTCAAAACATAAATGTTAACCAGTTGTGTGATAACATGATCACTTCTGATCTTTATGATGAACTTATGTTATTTTTGATGTGTGAAGAGTTATCAAAAAAAACTTCTTGGCTAGATGATAATGCCTTAGGAATAAACAACACTTTGCAAAAATGCCATATCTATTGTGTTGTTAATTTCCATGAAAATGATTACATAAGTAAGATTAGAAAGGAGGGAACTTTACCAAAGCATAAAAATGTCTTTTATGTTTCCACTAATTAAATGGAGAGTTTCTCCCAAGTTTCCCCTATTGTTTCTAATGATAAACCAGAATATTTGGAGAAGCTTCCACTCCAAGCACTCCCTCCTAAGGTGAAGAAGAAGAAAGAGAAGAGGAGGAAGAGGAACAAGAAGGAAGAAGAATGGGTATCAACCTGGCCCGAGCATATTCCTCGCATCAACTTTTATCATAACAGACATAAATTTATGGAGGATGGTGAGCTTGATTGTTATTATCTTGATGATAAATCCATAGGTACTATTGAAGATGATTTTCATTATGGTATGCATGTTACTTATTGTGATTGGGAAGATGATGAGAATGCTACTTATGATCTTGAAAATCTTTTTGGTACCAACTTTGAAAATGATGATATGGAAAGCTCTAAGCTTGGGGATGATAGGATTGCAAGTAATTTACCCATTAGTGATGTGATAATTGATAATTCTTTTGCTAGTAAGAATAAAGATAACATGTTTACAAATATAGCTGCTAGCAATAATAAAGCTCTTCTCTACCATGATGATGTTATAACTCCTATCTATAATGATTGTAAAGATACCTATGACATAAGGATAAATTATCCTTATGAAACTTGTCATAATCATGGAGGGAATTACTCCCTTGCTGAACACCATCTTCCCAATACACAATTAATCTATAGTGTTTAGGTTGTTTATGATAGTCCTACTCCCACTATTACCAATGAGAAAGATTATGCTTATATGGAGAGTAAGAGTACCTTATTGCATGTGGATCATGGTAACAATGTTTTATGTGACACTTATATTGTTGAGTTTATTCATGATCCCATTGAAAATTATTATGAGAAGGGAACATATGCTTATAGATATTTCAATAATATCAAGTTCCCTCTCTTTATGTTGAAGGTTTTGAAGCTGCACTTGTTTTGCCTTCCTATGCTTATTGCTTTGTGCTTTAACGAATTATTCAATTGCAATATTCCTATGCATAGGAAGCATGTTAGACTTAAATGTGTTTGGTATTTTCTTCTTGATGCTCTCTTTTGTTGTACAACGCTTATTCCTACGAGAGCATCATTAAAATCTTAAGCCTATCTTTATGGTTGTAAAGAAAGATCTCTAGGGAGAAAACCCTTGTTATCTTTACTTTGAGTTTTTACTTTCAGTTTTTCTAGTCTTCATGCTTGTTACTACTATATAAACATCATTGTATCTTTATTTTTAAGCTTTGTGCCAAGTAATAGCCTCCGATTGCAAGAAAGTTCAAAAGTCGTGACATGTTGTCCAGAAACAGATTCTGTCTGCTTGACGGAAAAATTCATCAAAAAACACTAGTTCATCTTTTTGATCTGAATTTATTTGACAGCATGCTTTATATAATTGCCTTTCTGGCACCTGTTCTGAGTTTTTTTTATTTGAGTTGCAGAAGTGCCCCGAATAAATTATTTACTACCTGTTGTTCTGTTTTTCACAGATTCTGCCATGTTTTGTGTTTCCATTGTTTTGCAAATACTAAGCTTACTTTTTATTTGCAAAAACCTTTTGGAAGTCATGAGAACAGTAGATTTTCATGAAAATCTTTATTTCCAGCAGGTAATGAATTATTTTATTAAGGGTACTAACCGCTCTAATTAGCTTATGATGAGTTTCGTATGAAGGGAGTTTTCAAGTATGTTATGGGAGATGATGAAAGAAGATACAAGAGTGTAAAGCGCTCAAGCTGGGATGCCCCCATTCACCCCAAGAAATATTCAAAGGAGACTCAAGCGTCTAAGCTTGGGGATGCCCCCGTGCATCTCCTTCTCTATCAACAATCATCAGTTCGTCCATATCCATGCTATATTTTTATCACTTCATATGATATGTGCTATGCTTGGAGCGTCCCGCTCTTTATTTCTTAGTTTGCTTTAGTTTTGCTTGCTGTTCATAACAAGTCGGAACCTAGCCTACCTTGTTTGGGAGAGAGACACGCTCCATTCCACTCTAGAACACAACATAGGTTTTCATGCATATCTTTTTTCTGTGGTCTTCATCTTTCCATAGCTACTGTCATGCTTAGCTCTTAGTTTTCATGCTTATCTTTTTAAGAGCTTTTATTTAGGTTGCTTTTAGAACTCTCTTGAGTTATCATGCCTATCTTATCTAGAGAGTTCGCTTGTTGCACTGAGTTGTGTGTCTTACATGAGTAGGTAATTAAGGTTGCTATTTAAGTATAGTAGTAACTTGCAATAGTTTTGAGGTATTGATTTGAGTAATGTTTGGACTATTGGTGCCAAGAGCATGAGCCTATTCGTGATAGGTGTCATATTTTGGGAAATCTGTGTGTTTTGCAAAAACTAAATATTAGTTGAGAACTCTAGCTACTAAATTGATCGCTAACCTCTGGAGGGGTTGGAATATATAGAGTACCCTCACGTTACCATGAGTCGAGGATGCGCAAGGATACCCAAAACCCCAAACACTGCTCCTTGGGGTAGTTGTCTCTTTGTGAATTTCCCAACTAGATAGAGAGTTACAGATAATAAGTGTATGAGTTCTTCGGACTAATGTGAGTATTCTATTGTTGGCACTTCCACCATCCATATTTTGCTAGCCTCTTCGATACCGTGCATTGCCCTTTCTAACATTGAGAGTTGGTGCAAATTCCACCGGTGCATCCAAACACATGACATGATACGCTCTGTCATACATAAGCCTCATTATATCTTTCCTCGAAACAGCCACCATACCTACCTATTAAGGCATTTCCATAGCCTTTTTTAGCTACATTGCCATGAAACATCCGCCATCTCATGACTTGATCTTCATGTCATACATGCTTTTGCTTGGTCGTAGAGCCACATGATAGTTGGGCCCTGCCCCAAATATTGCTACATGACGCGCTAGTATCATTGCATATCCTACTACACTGGCAGAGGCATACATTTGCGTACATCATGATAGTTTTCACTTGTCTTTATGTTGAGTACTTCTAATAAAGTGTGATAATCTTCTTTTTATTCATGTAAAACATAGAGTGTTGCCCTCATGAGAGGAAAAGATCCCAAAGAGGACAAATAAGAGATAAATAGAAAGAGCCAAAGAGGCCACAAAAGAAGTAAAAAAAATAAGATAAAAAATAAATAAAAAGAGAGAAGGGGGTAACACTACTATTCCTTTTGAAAGATCCACACTCATACTCCATTGCTATATTTGTACTAAATAGAGATTATCATTCATGCATGACTATGCGGGGACCCTTACACTATAGAACTTGGTTTGTATATTCCCATGATGAGCCTCCTCAAATGAGCTCTAGGTATTCATGAGCAAACAAGTTGGATGCACCCCCACTAGTTCCATTAGAGAGATTACCTTAGCTCATATGTGCATTCGTTACATGGCAATCCCTACTCCTCACATCATATCTATCATTTGGATTTCTCTCGCCTATGGTTGTCCTCATTGATGTGAGCCTTTCACACTCTTTTTGTCTTCCTTCCCCATCATTATTCTATTTGCCATCCTAAGTGCCAACATATCTTGCTTACGCTCATCCATTGCATGAGTGCTCAAAGTCAAAAGGGAGAGGATTATTTTGACTTGTGCCTGACTATGGTGTGGGGATGAGTTAAAATAAGATTCTGAAGGAGACCAAGTGTGAAATTTTAGTAGATTGAGTTCTCAATTAAAAAAATATTTTATGATCTCAACCCATCTCCGACTTCTTACACGCAAACACCATTTCGACACATTCGAGTCACGTATAGCGAGAGTTCTTGCAACTTTATGGTCTTACTTTTCTAAATTCAATACTAGATATAAACTCTTGCTTGTTATTGTCTTGACTTGAATTGCATATATTACTTGCTTTACTTTGAAGTTCTAATATGTGTGTTAGCATGTCACCATAGAAATTATTGTGTTATCATTTATCTACTCGAGGACGAGCAGAAATTAAGCTTGGGGATGTTGATACATCCCAAATGTATCTATAATTTCTGCTTGTTCCATGATCTTTTGGGTGACATTGTTATATGTTTTGCTATACTTTTATATCATTTTACACATATTTGGACTAACCTACTAACTCAGTGCACTCAGTGCCAGTTTCTGTCCATTTTACACATATTATGTCTATTTTGCACGGGCTTTTACCCAATTTTCCGAAGCCCGAAAAAATTCACGAAAAAAATATAAAAAATCAGCGTAACGGAAGCTTCCAGATCACTGAAGATGGGACAAAGGGCGGCCAGGGCGTCCAGGCGACCTCCTAGCGCGACCAATCCCTAGGTCGCGCCAAGAGGCCGCCTGGCTGGGGCCCACGCCCTCTAGTGCCCTACTTTGGCTCCTATTTTTATCCCCGAGGAAGAAACGCTGATTCCGGAACCCTTTTCTCCAGAAGCAATTCCGATCTCCACCGCCATCGCCAACAAGTTTCGGGCGACCGGAATTCCTGTGCCGGCATCCTGCCGGGACGGGGAAGTGCCCCCGGATTCATCTTCATCGGCGTTGCTTCCTCCCTCCATGAAGCGGGAGTAGGTCTTCTACAGTAGCTATGTGGTTAATTCTCTCTCTCATGATGTGATCTTGATTGTGATCATGGGCTATGTTAATCTAGGGTGATCCCATGATGTTTTCCCTTCTTCTATGTATTGGATTGATGTACTCACTTGATCTTATCTAGTATAATCCCCGAGACCATGGTGACAACACTCTATTGGACATGGATTACAAGAATATTTTCATGAGTGATTTCCTCTTTTGTTAATTGATTGAAGATTGAGAGTCTCTTGGTGCTTGTCTTTGACTATCCTTGAGATATGTTGTGGTGATTGTGGTACTCTCTTTGGATGGCTGCGGTGACATTGGGAGTCCATAAAGAGAACTACGAACTCTGAGGTGTGCTTTTGTAGCCCTACATAATTATCGTCCTCTCTTGACCAAAAAGGAATGACCTCCAAGTACGTCTCCATTGCATGTTTTAGTGGAAATATCATGTGATTAGACTATGTTAATGTTGTTGGGACTTGCCACTAGTGAAAGTATGAAGACTAGGCCCTGTTTCTCACCATTGTTACACCGTTTATGCTCACTTTTGTCACTTGCTACCTTGTTGCCATTTTTATTTCAGATTTATATTACCTTGCTCTGCCACACCTATCACCCATATTTTACCATCTCTTCGCCGAACTAGTGCACCTATACAACTGACAATTGTATTAGGTGTGTTTGGGACACAAGAGACTTCTTGTATCTTAATTGCAGGGTTGCTAGAGAGAGACCATCTTCAACCTCTAATTCCGTGATTTCGATAAACCTTAGGTCATCCACTTCAGGGAAATTGTTGTTGTCCTACAAACCTCTGCGCTTGGAGGCCCAACATAGTCTACAAGAATAGAAATGTGCGTAGACATCAGTCGTCGCCTTTGCATCCCTGAGCTCCTCCGCCTCTGGTATTCGTCGTAGGCGACGGAATCTACACCGCCGTCGTCGTCGTAGTTGGACTGCCGCCAAGTTAGGATGCGGCTCCGCTCCTATTTTGCGCTCCCAAATCAAATCCATGCGCAGTAGTTGTTTTTTTTCTAAAATCCACCATGTGCAAGTTCTTCTATCCACCAGAAAATTCAAATAGAATAGAGATTGACAAAATTCTGGATCTGATTTCCCATAGCATGCATCTCGGTGAGACCGAGTTTGTGAAATCAGTTTCATCGATTTTGTGTTTACGGTTTCTGAGAACCATCTCGGTGAGACCGAGTAGATCTATTCGGTGACACCAAAAAGGCTGCCAAGTTTCGGTTACTCGAGTGAACCATCTCGGTGACACTGAGTAGGTCTTTTCGTGTGCTAGTGTGTTGTTTCTTTTCTGCCAATATGTCTGATTCAGAGGACAGCCACAACAACTTCAGGGAAATAACCCTGAGATGGACTCACGCACAAGTCCTCAGAGGACAGACTCTGACCCTGGTTCTTACAGCTCCCAAGGCTTGCCCAAGGCAGCCACCAGTCAGAGAAAGAACCTTAATTCAGATGAAGAAGATTTAGATTTTGTGCTAGAGGAAACTTCAGCACCTCAGAAACTGAAACAGAAAGCTCCTGTTAAAAAGACTGTCACGAAAGAGTATGCAAAGCCTGCTGATATTAGAGCCCCTGAATTTGCAAGGCAAGGGATGACACTTTCCCTTGACAATCCTCCGAAGAAGGCTGGTGTGAAGAGAGCCAGGAAGAGGGTGATTCATGTTACTGGGAGACCTACCTCAATGTATGAGGACCCAGATGCTGCTAGAGAAGAAGAGATCCCAGTAGAAGCTCATCCTTCTCAGAAGAAGAAGAAGCTCATGGTTGATGCCATGCCCAGGAAATCTGCTCCAAAGCCTGCTTCTAAGGCTAAAAAGGTTGTAGCTTCCAAGAGGTCTACAAAGGATATTCCTACATTTGCCAAGGAGAAAGACCCGACTTCAAGTGCCTTTGCTGGAGAAGAAGAAGAGGAGGAGGATGCACCCATTCTCAGAAAGCTCAGACCTCATCTGCCACTGCACAATGCTACTCATCTAGTAGTTGAAGATATGAAGAAGAGGAAAGATGCAGGGTTGAGGAAATGGAGAGTTGCAGAATCATATGCCATAAGGAGAAGAACTGTTGTTGATCCAAGATTCCACACGAAGGAACAACAAGACTTCTATGAGACTATTTTGTATGACAAATGTCCAGCTATTAGTGCTATGATATATGTTGACTGGGCTTACACCAAAGCCAATGAAGATTTATTTCCCCATGTGCAAGATAATCTCAAGTCTGTGGACATTGAAGACTTTATTGGGAGAAAGATGACCCCATGGAAGGATGAATTGATTATGAAATTCTATTCGATAGTTCATTTCTAAGGTGATGGTTCTATAGTCTAGATGACTGATGGTCACAAGTATGAATCCACTGTTGATTAGTGGGCCACTATCATTGGTGCCCCTAAGCAGAAAGAATGTGATGTGGATGTATACTATGAGTTGAAGATGAATCGCAACTCCATGGCCAACATGTACAAGCCATTTCCTCACAACTTCTTGCAACTCACAAGTTTGGCTCAGTGTATTTCTTGCAAGCAGGGATACCTACAACCAGTACCATTCTGAGATACACCTTGATGCCTAAATAAGGTGATGAGAAAATGATTAGAGGTCACTCCATCAACTTGCTGCACCATTTGGACTCTCATACTAGATTCAAAGTGATGGAGTTGATAGTAGAGACTATCAAGAGGACTACTGCTGATCAGAAAAGATCTTGTGGATATGCCCCATACATTCATATGCTTATCAATGCAAAGCTAGGCAAGCATGCATATCTACTTGATCGTCCCCATTTACCCCTTCAGCCATAATTTGAAGACAATGAAGTGGTGATGGATGACAATGATCCTAGCTCAACTACATCTAGAATGCCAGCAGAGGCAGCAGAAGCTGAGGCTGCAAAAAATGTGCCACCACCAGTTCCACAACTTAGAACTCAAGCTGACCAAATAGCTTTTCTAGTAAGCTCAGTCCAAGGAATGGAGACAAACATTTCAGAGATTCTGCAAAATCAGAAGAGTTTGGAGAGAACCGTGGAAACAAAGTTTCATGATTTGGATGTCAAAGTGACAGAGATGGCTACAAGTGTAGAACAACTTAAACATGAAGTTGATAAGATGAGGACACCCAGTTCTACAAGGGATGATGAAGATTTTTCTCCTCGCACTACCACTCAGTTCACCACCAGGCCTAGGTCAACTGATGTGCCAGTTCAGGAGACAAGACAGACTTTCCCAGCTCCGTCATCTGCTCCAGCACCAGCTCCAACTCAAGCACCTCCAGTATCACTTCCTCCAGCTCCAGGAACCTCGGCAGAAGCCTTTGTGGATGCTCTTCTGTGCACTCCTTCATCAACTGCCCAGAGAGATGATTAGCTTTATACTTTTGTACTTTTTTGGTAACTTGTTTCCAAAGGGGGAGAAATATAGATAGATCATAGAGCTTCGAGAGAGAGAGGGCTTTTGACTTTATTTGCTCTCATTTGGGTTATACAACACTTTGGTCTTTTGGATGACCTTATACTTGTTCATGTGTTTGATCATACGCTTTGCTTGGTTGATGCTAAATTATTGTCTTTAAGCTGTCTATGTGATGATCATTCACTTATCTTTTTGTGTCATGTGCTTTACTATTCATGCTTATAATGTATGCGCACCACGAAGATGTATGTGACATGGAAGAGTGACCCATGATCCTAATTGATTGTGCATTTGCATTCAAACACAAATTATAAATAATGCACAAATTTAGGGGGAGCTCTTGCTTTTCACATACTTATCAAAGCGTCGATGCTAATCGTTGATTATATCTTTTGTCGAAGCTTTGATCTATATGTTGTCATCAATTACCAAAAAAGGGGAGATTGAAAGCACAATTGCTCCCTAAGGTGGATTTGATAATTGATTACAACATATGAATCATTGGACTAATATATCCAAGTATATTTCAGAAAAGTTCAAAAGATGCATTGCCTAAAGGCTTATGTGGAGATGCCCCTTGATGCAAGAAATGAATAGGATTGGTCCAAGCTTCAAGCTAGAAGACTCTTCATTTTATATTTATGAGAAATCACCTTTGGGTCCATAGGAAAGCCAATACTATTAAAGGGGGTGAGTTATTAAAATGAACTAGTTGCTCAAGTGCTCACAGATAGCCACCAAAAATACTCACTCATTTTCCCACATAACCATTCTGTCCAAAGCCACATACACAAAATCGGTGCCATCAATTTTTTTAATCCGACCCTATCGATTTTCATCCTAGACAGAACCCTAACCAAAGCCACCAAATCGGTGCAACCAAAACTGTGTCGGTGTTACCGAGTTTAAGTGACCAACTTTCTATTGCCTTGGTACACAAAATCGGAATTTCCGAGTTTGGGTATCGGTGTGTCACACCCTGTTTTTCATCACAAGTATTTTATGTTGCAAAAATCAGAGCTTGTTAAAACTTTTTCAAATAATGTTGTGAGTGCAATGTCAGCCCTTGTATGAGTGAATGCTTGCTTGCTTGATGACTCAAACCCATGAAAAACTTATTATTTTGCTCTCTTCAAAAACCCTTTTTCCATTATATCAAGATCACCTTCATCATGTTGGGATACACTACTAGCTCATGAAGCCAAGTGGAACTTCCAACCAAAGCTGGTGATCTGATCCAAATATTATTTTCATTCATTAAAAACATTAATTGGTGATTTAAAATATTATTTTCCTATTTCATATTTATGTCTGTTTCTAAGGCCAGGAATGATATTCCCACAAGGAAAATTGCTTTCCTGCCTTAGAAAATTCTGAGTAAATTCATGGAAGCTCAGAAGGACATATATTTTCCATATATAAGATTTTCAACCCTATTTTATATTAATATTATTTGAGTAAAACCCTGAAAACCATTTCTGTCTGTTTTAGCTTTTTGAGATGTTTCCAAAGGAAATGCTCTCAATTAATTCCCATAAAATTTCAGGAGCCCTCCCAAGCCATATTAGGTGCTCACATAAAATCTCACCTTGATCCAAGGTGGGGAAGTGCACCTAATGAGCCCAAAACCCTCTCTGTCCAGAGAAGAGTTGGAACAACTCTACAATGCAAAGTTTCTCCAATGGAGCTGACACTTTGCAGAGGTGTTTGACACCCCAAATGAGGACTCCACACCAAAGATGGGATTTGTGAGACTCTGTTTGGCCACACTTCCTTTGTAAAGGACAGTACTGGTTATTTTGAAGCATTTTCAAGCTTACAAAGCTAAACTTGTTCAATGGAGCCCAAATTTGGTAAAACCCCATGTTTCTACCCCAAGACCAAACTTGTTAAGTTTCAGTTCCAGTGGTGGAGTGGAAGCACCCCAAATCACTGTCGAACACCTACTGACAGGAAGGTAAAAAACCTCCTAGCCACTGTTTATAGGCCAGCGGCGGTTCGCCGACTCGGTGAGTTAGAGCCTCAAACTTGGTGAGTTAGAGCCCCAGAACACCCTGAGCACCCAGTCAACCAGCCCCTCCCCAACTCCAAGCACTAGTGACAAGAACTTCAATTTGAGCCGCAGGCCGGTACTGGCAACACTGGTGTTCCTTGCCTCCTTTGACCAGCTCGTGCTCCCACTAACACACAACGGCTAGGCACACTCCCAGCAACACTCAGGACATGGAGGACACGTCCAAAGGGCCCCAGAGCGCGCCAGCATGCCGTGGCATGCCAAAACCACGCTCTGGACGCGCTACAGAGAACCTCCAGCAAGGGGACGTCGCCCCGGCCAGTTCCAACCCCCCCCCCCTAGTAATGTCCAAACGCTCCCCCGACACCCACTCCGTGCAAAGCTACCATCAGGGGGCCCCTCTCCTCGCGCAAGAGCTCAGGCGACGCGTGCCCGCGCGCGCCCGACGCGGTCGAGCATGCACGGTCGCTGCGGCTCGACCCCACTCGCTTTCCCTCTGCGGCCGATGCACCAGGAGGTCCAAAACCACGTCCCGAACCCGTGGTTTCGCGGCCAGCACCTCACTGTGCTCGCACGCGCGCCACGGTGATTCACCGGCGCGCCCGAGTCGGCTCACCGCCGCTGGCCTATAAATAGGTCCCCTCGGCACCCCAGCATCCCCAGGCAGCTTCAGCACAACCACTAGACTCCCCCTAGCCGCCCAGTCGAGCTCGCAGAGCCCCGGTGCTCGAGATCGACCGAGGCCCCTCCGCCTGGAGCTTCGGTCGATCTCCGGCTACACGCCGGCTCCTGCGCCGCCCGACCTCCCATTAGACTCCCCTTGACGCCAGGACCATTTCCCCCAACTTCCCCGAGTGAATCCGTGCCCCTAGCCACTAGCTCGACACCAGCCCGAAACCTTTCCGCCACGATCACCTCGTCGCCGGCGACCCAGACCACCTTCGGTGACGTCCCGACCACGAGCAGGTAGGCGGAGGAACAAGGGACCCATTCCCGCTCCTAGATTGGCCTGAGGGCAACGGTAGCCTCGCCGGCGTCCGTCTCCACCTCTCTGGCTGGAGGTAGGAGAAGGACCCGGTAGGTGGAGCCCACCTGTCGGTGTCCGGGGGCAGCCAGCGCACGCAGCCGCTGACACTGACCCCAGGGGCCCGCAGGTCAGGTTTGAACCTGGCCCGCGCGCGCGTGGTGGCCCGTCTGCTGGCTGGGAAGACTGGGTCTCCCCCCTGGCCTTTTTATTTTATTTTTAACCTGCAGCTTAAATGATTTTGATAAAAATATTTAGCCAGTAGAAAAATATGATTCTTCCACCAACAATTTTCTAAAAATGTGTAGTAATTGATTCTATATAGTTTGACATTTATCAAAAACAGAATCTGTTTTGGTATAATAAAATGATATTAAAAGCATTTGTTTGCTCCTGTTTGCTTTTAAATAAATATGCTTAGCTGATAAAAACCATAGGAAACATTTTCCAAAATAATAAACTGAATTTATTCAAGCTTTGCAACATTTTTAAAAGCACCTTGTGATCTGTTTTGGTGTGAGCTATGATTTATTTATTCCTTTGTCGACGGTAGAGTTGCCGAGTGATGGAGGATCCGGAGTGGAGGACCTCGAAGACCCCGGATACCTAGCTGACCAAGGCAAGCAGCCCTTTGACCATGACTTGATCGTAAACATTCTTGCATGCTAGTATAGTTGGTATTTTCCCGTTGCATGTGATCACGATGCCAGTTCATCATTGCGGTGATGGTACCGAAGGCTTCTTCGAAGCACTCACATGATAGTGATGTTATACATATGGCTCCTCGGAGCACAAGCATGATGTGCTTGACCCTACCATCTATGAGGATCATGCTACTTTCATGTTGACTAGTAGAGTAAGATCACTGCATTGAGCTTGACCCTACCCCTTGAGGGTCATGTTATACCATGTTGACAAGTAAAGATAGAGCATATTATCATGAGCATGATGATGAGTTAAATAAAGAGTTTATGAAAACCCCGTCGGGTGCCACTAATGCCCGAGGGTGACGATGAGTTGGTGATCACTTTTGGTGAAGTGATGCACCAGTGTTTTTGTGTGAGTATGGTTTCGGAAATGGGATTAGATTTATGATGTGTCGACCGTCCCAACCTTACCAGTACGACCACGATACCCCTTTATGGGATGGGGCTTTGTTGATTACTCTGGTCGGTACTAGCAAAGAGCCACATTACTAGTGGCGGGAGTGATCGGTGTCACTCTCGTGATGGGGTTGTGCCAGCTAGGACGACTATGCCATTATTATGAGTTCCAGGCACACCGTGGTCCCCGCATGGTTGATACTGTCCAGAGTCGGTGCTCGTAAGACGTACAACATGTGGGCTGGGTACCAATCGATTGGACCTCTTTGTCTAGTATCGTCAGGGGAAAGATGATGATCGGGTACTTACCTCGGGTATATGTGATATACCGCGAGTCGTGGATGACACGAAAGTTTCCCGTTTCTCGTGGGTCCAGCATACTACCTCTGCAGAGTGTCAAACTATTCGAATAGCCGTGTCCACGGTCAAGGATAGTTGGGTGGTGCTGCTTAAACTACGTCCAGCGTTTCCGCATAAACCAAGTGTGTGTGTGTGTGAGTTCGGTGAATGGTGTTAATAACCGGAGTTACTTGAGTAATTGATATGACCAAGTTCGGTGACTTGGCATATAGGGTGAACCCGGTGTGTTCAACCCTTGTCAGATATGTCGATATCTGTAACTTGTTCTTCAAAAGTAATTCTTTAACTTGATGCATATACATGATCATTCCACCCAGATGAGTTACACTAAAGATGCATGATATTGTTATCCTTCACTTTCATTGTTCATATCATGGGCTGTTTGCGAGTACATTCAAAGTACTCATTGGCTTGCCACTAGTTATATTATTGACCAGACATGGAAGGACCGGAGTTTGGCGACGAGTACGCCATCGGAGACGAACCTGCGATCTAGGACGCTTCCAAGTCAGAATGCCTGTCGGTGTAGGCTTGATGGCATGGGCACCGCTTAGCCCTTACGAGTTTCCGCTACTCGATGTATCTGTTTAAGTCGGCTTTAGGCCTCGCTCTTGAACCCGACCTTCTGGTCGTTTGATGTAATATTTCGGTACTTGGATGTAGGACTCTATTATTTAGTATCTGTGTTCAGTGAACATTGATCCTTGGGGTCACTGGGCACGGCGAACTCGACTTGCTAGTCGGGGTCCCCACAGAACTGGTATCAGAGCCATCCTGACTATAGGAATCCTTAGATAGCATGGACGTTAGCCGAGAACGTTAGAACGCCAGCCTTGCACAAACTTTTGCACATACAACCTTCTGACCTCTCTCCTATGCCTTGTAGATGGCTGCCGTACCTGAGACGCTTCTGGAAACCGGCTTTCCACTACTCCTGGTGGATTGTCTCGAGAAGTGCCACGTACGTCGCACGCCCATCTTCCTGTACCACGAGCACTGGGTCAACGCCGACACTAAGGAATATCACGTGGACGTGATAGTGAAGGCTAATGACTCCTCATCTAGTTGGTTCTTCGAAGGACCACAGATGGGAGAGTTGATGTTGGCAGTGGAGACGGCTGCACGAGAGGCGCTCGTGCGTCTCCGCAGCATCCTCCCTGAGATGGCTAATGAGCCTGTCACTCGTCACCTACCTTTCATTAAGGAAGGAGTTGATGGGAGTTGGACACTCACCCCAGCCATGGAGGATGGGATGCCATTAAGGTTTCAGACCTACTTCAGCCTCTCGTCGGACACCCTGACGCACTTCCTGGATAAGGAGTCAGTCAAGCTTTGCCAAGAGCTGCACCTAGTCAAGGGCCTACTCCACACTGAGAAGATGCAGAATCGCAAAGTAAAGAAGGCAGGCGCACCTGAAGGGAGGACAGCTATTGCTACTAGGGGTGGTGTGTTACCCATCCAGGAAGTCCCTCTTCGGAGTCGCCGCCTGACAGCGGAAGAGTACACTGAGATCTTCGCCGCCTCGCCTAAGAGACGCCGTGATGTGCGGATTCTTTCTTCCACTCCTATAAAGGAAGAAGATGTTGATGAAGACGAGGACAAAGATGAGGATCCTGTTGAGTCCGCCTTTGAGACTGAGCAGTCCGCCGTGTAGGATTTAGCGTAGGCAATTAGGAGTACCCCGAGCATAGGGTATCCATGTATCTGTTTCTAATTTACGTATGTGTGCATGATGTAAGTCACCCATTGCCTTAGGCAGCCTGTAAGTGACTACATCACCTAGTTTTATGAATGCAATTTCCGTTTGTCAAAAACTTTGGTTTTGAAAACTTGGCACTTGCACGTATTGGACCCCCTCTTACTAGGAATGAATCCTTGTATTCCAGAGCAAGGTGGCATTTTGACCTGTCTGTTTCTATGACAGGAGGGTGAACGCAACCCGCAACAGCACCTTCGGCAACCCCGGCGCCGGCTCCTCAGGGACGCCGTAGGGAACCGAAGGAGAAGCTCATGCTGGAGGGCACAACGAGCAGCCTAGAGACCTTCCGCCACCACCTCCTCCTGAGAACTTGACGATGGCTCAGTTCCTTCAAGCTATTCGGGAGGAGCGTCAAGCCAGCAATGCCGCTATTCAGCAGCTGACTCAAGTCCTGGTGGACAACCTGCCGCGGAATGGGAATGGCGGTGGCCGCTCTTGTCAGGACCCCTGACGAGAAGGACGACCAGACATCTGACGAGAAGGACGACCAGACATCTGTAAATAGAGAGTAATGCAAAAAGCATTAGAGCTCTGAATGCAAAATTGGGCAGCATAACGGCTGTAAATGCTCAAAAACAAATTTTGAGACAACCCAAAATGGAATAACGTAACCACTCAACTATCAAGTTCAATTCTCTGGTCAGCAAACTCACTTCCTGCTTCCTAGGAATAAAAGAAACCCAATATCTCTCGACCCGTAGTCCTATAATCTACCGATCAAAAATCCGAGCCTAGGAGAAGATGAGTAACCTAGTCCTTAATTCCCGCAGAAAAGACGAGGATGACCAGAATAGAATATCTTGAGAAGAGAACAAGAGTGTTACGTTCCCTTCCACAAACAATTCCCTTATATATAACTAAAGCAATTCTAGACTCAACTTCGACCAGTTTGGCTTAGTAATCCTACAGTCAGTCAGGCTCTGATACCAACGCTGTCGGGACCCCGATCCTAAGCCATAGGAATCCAACCTGTAACACAACGCATCCCTTTGTGGTCTCACGCATGGTTAACTCCACGGCTGCAGCCTTACCTTAGCCGGGACCGTTTGCGTCTTTTGACTCACGTATGCGATAGTGTCGCTAGCAGTCCAATGTCAAAGAACCCGGATCGACATGTCTAGTCATAAACCAAAGTGGCAGTTCCGCACAAGGACAGGCATACATGACCCAACAAAGCAGGTGTCGGTCACCAACGAACGTAGACGAGTCATAGCAAGCTACAAGGACTCCATTACATCGCGTGACATTTCCCCAAAGGGGACAGACACAGCAGCTAAGAAAGACACATGTCGGTCAACCAATGTGTCCGGAGCAGTAGCGAACTACCAAGGCTCGTTGGATCACAAAGGGGCATTTCCTTGTAAGGAGTGCTACTAAAGTTCACGACTAGGTATTCGAACCCCATACATATCAAGTAAGACACACGTACGCATGGCATACCGATATGTATAGATACATCGATGGCATCACAACATAACCATAACCATACAAGCTTTATTTAAGAGGCTCGGAAGAGCCACACACATAATATTACACATTAAGGGTCTCTCGACCCATAATAGCAGTCATACAATTACAAGCCAGCGGAAGAGTTATAAACTGTCTGGGTACAGACAGTGCAACTAGAAGGCACATGGCCTGACTATACTACAGAGCCGACGTAGGGCCAGATCGTAGCTGGGACACCAGCTACTCGTCGTCGTCGATGTCTACGAAGAACCCTCCATTAGGGTCATTAGCAACCTCTGCAACATTTATTAAGAAAACATGAGTACGAAGGTACTCAGCAAGACTTTAGGATGACTAACTACTCATGCAAGGTATCAAGAAGGTATTGTGGGGTTTCATGCGGAAAGCCAGCATTTGACTCGTGGCTAGACAACTTGCTTTTTGAAATTAGTTTTGACAACTTGATTTCTCGCACACGAGTCCACTAACACCACAACAATACACTATCGTGGAATCATTCCGTCTCCATACGGAAATGCCGTCCACGACACTCACGCTTATCTTGACAATTTTATGAGTAGCCATTGAAGTTATCTATGAACAACATATGTCTCCAAGTAGTCCATATCCGTGGACGCGGCTATTCGAATAGATTATAACCCTGCAGGGGTGTACTTCGTCACACACGCTCCCGCCACTTATCGCCATGTGCACGTCATGCACCTCGGCAACCTTCAAGCGGAAGCCTAGCGAGGGAGTCGGCCATGACCGTTAACCACACTAGTACCTAGTCCAGGTTTATCGCCTATCTGAGAGTAACCCGTACGGAAGTCCGGCCGAGGTTTCTGCCACGGCCTCAAACGATGTGTGCAGGGTTCCCAAGCCCACCATCCGGGTGCCACTTGGTACACCGTGCCACTGCCTACCGCATCACGGTCCACCTCTCAGGTCAGCACCATGCACGGCCTCCAGCATTACTATAAACACCAGAAACTACTTGCAACTCCTGGACCGAGTACTACGCGATTAATAGGCCGAGCGGGGTCATATTTCAGGGCCCAGCATGTGGTAGTATCTAGTCTTGGATTACATACACGGAACTCAGTTCCTAAGGACGGTTCCAATGAAACAACCCGCCATGTACTCCTACACAGCCTTTCACCGGTACCTTTACCAAATCAAGTTCAACACACGACCTTTGCTCACCGAACACATTCCACATTTCTGCTCATCTCCCAGATGACAGACCATACACAACTCTAAGCATAGCATGCATAGCAGGATAAGGCACATTATAGCTCAAGCAACTACCAGGTATGCTAGGTTGCAAGGTTCGGCTATTTACTGTGACAAGGTTAAGTCATGCAAAGGAAGTGGGTCCAACTATCGTGGCAAAAGCAGTTGAAGCATTTGATCCTAATGCAATAAATAGGTGCAGGAGCAAGAACATAGGTGTTATCGGGATGATCAAAAGGGTTGCTTGCCTTGTTGCTCAGAGGAGGAACGATATCCGTCAGACGGATATTCGGTGGAATCCGGGGGTGCGGAGCCTACCGAAATGAATGGCAACATTCAATAACAATCATATGCAATCAAAATGATGCATGAGCATGGCATGAGAATGCAAGTGATAAGTTATTATAATCAAGATGTTTTAGGTTTAGAGTTGATTTGAATCACACTCGAATAGCAATTCAAACGGGTATTCTCGGATACCGGTTTAATTGATTCGACCTGATGCTCAGATCAACCTAATGTTAATATGCATGAGATGTCATGTTATGGTACTGATTTATCTCTAGGGCAGTGTTTGATCATTGTATTTATAATGAAATTTGGATATTTTTGCAAATTCCATTTATAAAGTGATTAAAAGAATTGAATTATTCCTTATTTCACAACTTAGGGTGCTGTAACTTTTTCAAACATAGTTGAAAATAGAATAATCAGAATCCTTGAATTTTTCTGATACTTTTTCATATATAAATTATTTTCATTGGAGTTACAGATTAATTTCTATGATTTTTGCAATTTTCAGCAATTTCCTGAATTATTTTTATACTGGAAATTCCACTTATTGCATCAGGCTGACGTCAGCAGGTCAGCCGACCTGTTCAGGTCAAACCTGACAGGGGGGCCCCACTGGTCAGCCTCTCTGGGGCTAATCCCACGCTGACCAACCCCTAATTGGGGTTTGACCAGGCGTGGGGCCCTCTATCAGCGACTGAGGGGAGGACGATTACGCCCTAATGGTCGGCCATGTCGACGGCCACCGGAGGGTGGTCGCCGGCGACCAAACCCGCGGCGGAGGGCTCACCGGAGGCGACCTAGACGGCGCTGCATAGCACGAAAACGCACGCGGTTGGCAGCTACAGCAAGCTCGCGAAGTGGCCGATCTGGCAGGACCAACTGGGGAGGCTAGGGTCGCCGGAAGAGGCGTCGGCGACGAGCCGGAGCGGCGGCCGAAGCTCGCGCGTCGTCGGGGGCTTTGAATCAGAGGGATCCGTGCTTAGTTCTTAGCTGCTACGGCATCTACGCGTCGTCCTGGAGCTTCTGGTGCTCTCAGGAGGACGAGCTGGACATCGGAGGGCTACCGGCGACGAGCGGCAGCGGCGGTGCTCGTCGGGCTCCGGTGAAACTAGGGCTAGAGGAGGGGATCGACGGGGAAAACTTAGGGAAAACCACCGCATGCTCACAGGGAGTGCAGAGAAGAGCTCAGACGGCTCAGGGAAGGCCTGGGGGCGACGAATCGACGGGAGAGGTCTGGCGGCCGGAGGAGGAAGACGACGGCGTTGCGGGCGTTGCAGGGCTCGAGGAGGCTTCGGCTTCTGCAGAGACGACCCGGGCGACGAGGCGGATCTAATGGCATGCTCGGGGAGGGAATCCAATGGCCAGGGGCACGGCTAGCTCGAGCTCGAGCTCGGCTCTAATGGCGGCAGCAGGGAGAAGGAGGGGATCCGGGAGGAGGGGAAGAACCGAGGCGGGGAATGGATAGGGGAAGCTCTGGGGAGCTTATCCCCGTCGTCGCCAGCGCGAACCGGCGGCCAGGAAGGCACGCAGGTGAGTGGCCGCGTCGGAGGAGGCGGCGGCCACCTCTTGCTGCCTACTGGCGCGGGGAAGGGGACGAGCGGCGAGATGGGCCGGGCCTGGCTTGGGCGACAGGTAAGCTTTTTCCCATTTTCTCTTTTTTTGCTTTTTTGTTTTGCTATTTATTGCTTTGCTAATTATTTCAGCTCCAAAACAAAAAGTAAAAACTAATTTTGACCTCCTGAAATATTTGTTATAATATCCCCACTCATTTCCAAGACTTTCAACATTTTTGGAAAATTATAGTTTCTGGTTTCAAATTTTTAAATTTGAAACCAGTGGCTTTTGCATTTATTTAAAATGCTTAAAGTGTCAAGAAAATAGTTTTCTCTAATGCTCATTTACTTTCATGGTTTATCAGAAAGTTTGAACATTTCTTGAGGCCATTTTGGGTTCATTGATTTTGAACTAGTTGAAATTTCCTTTAATTGAAATGGTGGCTAGGGTTTTGAGTTTTTCCTTTGCCACTTTGTTGTTTTTGTTGAAACTTCTCGGATGCAAATGCAAAGAAGACATGAGCACAATGCTATCTTGGTTAAGGGTTAGGGATGTGACAGCTCTACTCTTTCTGAGTTCATGCGGACTACGCCCCCCATATTCACGGAGATGACTGAACCACTGGACGCCGATGACTGGATCCGCACCATTGAAGACCTCCTCGCGTTGGTCAAGTGCACCGACGATCATGAGAAGGTCCTTTATGCTTCTCACTGTCTCGGAGGCACCGCCAGGGCATGGTGGGATGGATTTCAGATCATGCGGATAGGGCAACTCATCACTTGGGTGATGTTCAAGGAAGGATTTCTCGCAGCTCACATTCCACCTGGACTGATGACCATTAAGAAGCGGGAATTCCGAGCATTGAGGCACGGCAGTGGAACTGTTAAGGAGTATGTGCAGAAGTTTAACCTCTTGTCGAGGTACGCGCCCAAAGATGTTAACACTGAGGCCGTTAAGGTGGAACGCTTCATGGAAGGGTTACAGCAGCCCCTGCAATACCAGCTGGTGGTTTGCGACTGCCAGACTTTCAGCGAGTTAGTTAACAAGGCTCTTATGCTGGAAGACAAGCGTCGTGCAATGGACGGCACCCGCAAGCGCAAACTTATAGGCAGTGGAGGACCCAGTAGCGCAAGACCAAGACCATGGCAGTCAACACCTGCAAGACCCAACTTTCAGCAGCAACAGTACAAGCACCCGGTGTTCCGCCAGAATTATCAGCCTCAGCAGCAAGCCAAGCCAGTAGTCAACCCGCCGAACAACGGTGGAGTCAAGACCAACCCTCCGGGGCAGGTCACCTGCTTTGGGTGTGGTCAGACCGGGCACTATTCCAGGTAGTGCCCCAATAAGAAGCCCGACACACAGCGTCCCAATGCACCCAACCCCGGTCAAGGTGCACCAGGAAGGAACCAGGCCCCCGCAACCAGCAGTTCAATGGCAGGGGCCGGATCAATCACATCACTGCAGAAGAGGCGCAGGAAGACCCGGACTGCATTCTGGGTACGTTCCTCGTCAACTCAACTCCAACAACAATGTTGTTTGATTGTGGTGCCTCGCATTCTTTTGTTACTCAAAGGTTTGCGGAGAAGTGTGGTTTAAAACCCACTCTACTCTGTGGACAGATGGCCATTCAAACCCCGGGAGCAGTATTGAGGACCAACCTAGGGTGTAGAAGGGTCGAGATAGTTATCAATGGAACGAGTTTCTTGGCAGACCTCATTGTGCTTAAATCGCAAGGTGTAGAAGTAATCCTCGGCATGGATTGGTTGGCCAAGCACCAGAGTCTTTTGGACTGTGCCAACAAGGCCATTACCATGACAAGCAACCAAGGGGTCAAGGTCAAGTTTGTCTCCGAGCCAATATCGGCTCAAGTGCCTCGAGTCAACAGTCAATCTGAGGTAGAGCTTGATCAAGTGCCTGTAGTCTGTGAATACCCGGACGTCTTTCCTGACGAGCTACCCGGAATGCCTCCCGACCGAGACGTCGAGTTCATCATCGATCTCATGCCCGGATCAAGGCCTATATATAAAAAGCCTTACAGGATGGGTTCCGAAGAGCTGGCAGAGCTGAAGAAGCAGCTAGATGAGCAACTCAGGAAAGGGTTCATCCGTCCGAGTGCATCACCTTGGGGATCACCTGTTCTATTTGTTTCAAAGAAGGATGGTACCATTCGACTCTGCGTCGATTACCGTTCTCTTAATGAAGTCACAATTAAGAACAAGTACCCGCTCCCCAAGACCGAAGACCTGTTTGACCAGTTAAACGGGGCCAGGGTATTTTCCAAGATCGATCTTCGATCGGGATATTACCAGTTGAAGATTCGACCCGAAGATATACCCAAGACTACATTCGTGACCCGATACGGTCTATATGAATGCACTGTCATGCCCTTCGGTTTGACAACTGCCCCAGCCTACTTCATGTACCTCATGAACAAGGTCTTCATGGAATATTTGGACAAGTTTGTCGTCGTGTTCATCGATGACATATTAATCTTCTCCAAGTCCAAAGAGGAGCATGAGCAACACCTGAGGTTAGTTCTGGGAAAGCTTCGAGAGCACCAGCTTTATGCCAAATTCAGCAAGTGTCAGTTCTGGCTGAACGAAGTTGGATTTCTGGGTCATACCCTGACGGCAAGCGGTTTGGCCGTAGATCAGTCCAAGATTACTACAGTGACCAACTGGGAATCACCAAAGGACGTGAAGGATGTCAGGAGTTTCCTCGGGCTCGCGGGATACTACCACAAGTTTGTAGAAGGTTTCTCCAGCATCGCTCGACCTATGACTCAGCTCTTGAAGAAAGGCCGAAAGTTCGAGTGGACACCGGCGTGTGAAGCAAGTTTCCAGGAGTTGAAGAAGAGGCTAACTACCGCCCCGGAATTGGCTACCCCAGATATCAACAAGGAATTCGTAATATATTGTGATGCCTCTGGAACCGGGCTCGGTGGAGTCCTGATGCAAGATGGCAGGGTCGTGGCATACTTGTCACGGCAACTGCGACCGCATGAGGAGAACTATGCCACCCATGATCTCGAGCTAGAAGATGTAGTGCATGCTCTGAAGACGTGGCGACATTACCTTCTGGGGAAGCGATGTGAGATATATACAGACCACAAAAGTCTGAAATATATCTTCACTCAAAGGGAGCTGAATATGAGGCAATGGAGATGGCTTGAGTTAATCAAGGATAACAACCTCAACATTCAATTTCACCCCGGCAAGGCGAACGTGGTAGCCGATGCCTTAAGCCGGAAGGCAGGCTCCTTGAACGTCACGCTCAAGGAAAGGTTACCTGTCTTGTATGAAGAGATGGAGAGCTTCGGGCTTGAGATAGTCGAACCAGGATACCTGGACAACCTTGAAGTCATGCCTACTCTGGCAGACGACATCAAGGAAGCCCAGAAGGGACACAAGAGTATCAAAGGCCTCAAGAGGAAGGTGCGAGAAGTCAAAGCCCCAGGATTCTCGATTGATGAGCAAGGAGTACTGTGGTACGAGAAGCGCTTATGCGTACCTAACAAGGCCGAACTTAAGGACTTGATCCTGCAAGAGGCTCATGACACACCATACTCTATCCATCCAGGTGGTACCAAGATGTACCAAGACCTCCGAGAACGATTCTGGTGGCATGGCATGAAGAGGGAAATTGGCTCCTATGTCGCTAAATGCGATGTATGCCAGCGAGTCAAGGCTGAACACCAGCGACCTGCTGGATTGCTGCAACCTCTTCAAGTGTCGGAATGGAAGTGGGATAAAGTCGGCATGGACTTCAACACCGGGTTGCCCCGGTCGAATAAGGGTCATAACTCCATTTGGGTCATAGTCGATCATTTGACCAAGGTGGCCCATTTCATCCCCGTTAACACCACCTACGATGGCAGCCAGCTGGCCAGTCTATACATTCATCGAGTGGTAAGTCTCCATGGAGTTCCCAAGGAGATCGTGTCCGGCCGTGGCACGCATTTCACCTCAAGATTCTGGAAGAAGTTTCAAGAAGCTCTCGGAACCAAACTCTCCTTCAGTACGGCTTTCCAACCGCAAACGGGCGGACAGACCGAGAGGGTAAACCAGATACTTGAGGACATGCTCCGCGCCTGTGTTTTGGCTCATGGTGCCAAGTGGGAAGATTGTCTGCCATTTGCTGAGTTTTCTTACAACAACAGCTACCAGTCCAGTCTTCAGATGGCCCCATTTGAAGCGTTATATGGGCGGAAGTGCCACACCCCGCTCAATTGGTCCGAAACCGGTGAAGGACTAGTTTTTGGGCCAGAAGCACTGCAGGAAGCAGGGGACAAGTCTCAGCTTGTCCGAGAGAACTTGGAGGCAGCTAAGTCAAGGCAAAAGAGCTATGCGGACCCTCGCCGCAGAGATGTGGAGTTTGTTCCCGGAGCCCAGGTGTACTTGCGAGTCACGCCTCTCAAGGGGACCAAGAGTTTCCACGTCAAGGGGAAGCTAGCTCCCAGGTTCATTGGACCCTTCAAGATCACGGCAAGGCGCGGGGAAGTAGCTTACCAGTTGGAGCTACCTCCTGAGCTTTTGGGTGTGCACAACGTGTTTCACGTGTCAGAGCTCCGGAAGTGTTTACAAGTGCCGAACCATCCCGATCTTTACAAGGACATTGATCATCAAGCTATTGACCTTCAACCAGACCTTACCTACCGCGAGAAACCGATTCGCATTTTGGATGAAGCCGAACGTTGCACCAGAAGCTACACCATCAAGTTTTTCAATGTTCAGTGGAGCAACCATACTGAAGCAGAAGCCACGTGGGAACGTGAAGACTATCTCCGATCAGAATTTCTCGAGCTATTTAACGCTTAGCTTAGGAATCTCGGGGACGAGATTCTTGTAAGAGGGATAGGTCTGTCACACCCTGTTTTTCATCACAAGTAGTTTATGTTGCAAAAATCAGAGCTTGTTAAAACTTTTTCAAATAATGTTGTGAGTGCAATGTCAGCCCTTGTATGAGTGAATGCTTGCTTGCTTGATGACTCAAACCCATGAAAAACTTATTATTTTGCTCTCTTCAAAAACACTTTTTCCTTTATATCAAGATCACCTACATCATGTTGGGATACACTACTAGCTCATGAAGCCAAGTGGCACTTCCAACCAAAGTTGGTGATCTGATCCAAATATTATTTTCATTCATTAAAAACATTAATTGGTGATTTAAAATATTATTTTCCTATTTTATATTTATGTCTGTTTCTAAGGCCAGGAATGATATTCCCACAAGGAAAATTGCTTTACTGCCTTAGAAAATTCTGAGTAAATTCATGGAAGCTCAGAAGGACATATATTTTCCATATATAAGATTTTCAACCCTATTTTATATTAATATTATTTGAGTAAAACCCTGAAAACCATTTCTGTCTGTTTTAGCTTTTTCAGATGTTTCCAAAGGAAATGATCTCAATTAATTCCCATAAAATTTCAGGAGCCCTCCCAAGCCATATTAGATGCTCACATAAAATCTCACCTTGATCCGAGGTGGGGAAGTGCACCTAATGAGCCCAAAACCCTCTCTGTCCAGAGAAGAGTTGGAACAACTCTACACTGCAAAGTTTCTCCAATGGAGCTGAAACTTTGCAGAGGTGTTTGACACCCCAAATGAGGACTCCACACCAAAGATGGGATTTGTGAGACTCTGTTTGGTCACACTTCCTTTGTAAAGGACAGTATTGGTTATTTTGAAGCATTTTCAAGTTTACAAAGCTAAACTTGTTCAATGGAGCCCAAATTTGGTAAAACCCCATGTTTTTACCCCAAGACCAAACTTGTTAAGGTTCAGTTCCAGTGGTGGAGTGGAAGCACCCCAAATCACTGTCGAACACCTACTAACAGGAAGGTAAAAACCCTCCTAGCCACTGTTTTTCCCTATGTCAAAGCCCCAAACTTGGTGAGTTAGAGCCCCAGAACACCCTGAGCACCAAGTCAACCAGCCCCTCCCCAACTCCAAGCACTAGTGACAAGAACTTCAATTTGAGCCGCAGGCCAGTACTGGCAACACTGGTGTTCCTTGGCTCCTTTGACCAGCTCGTGCTCCCACTAACACACAACGGCTAGGAACACTCCTAGCAACACTCAGGACATGGAGGACACGTCCAAAGGGCCCCAGAGCGCGCCAGCATGCCGTGGCATGCCAAAACCGCGCTTTGGACGCGCTACAGAGAACCTCTAGCAAGGGGACGTCGCCCCGGCCAGTTCCAACCCCCCCAGTAATGTCCAAACGCTCCCCCGACACCCACTCCGTGCAAAGCTACCATCAGAGGCCCCCTCTCCTCGCGCAAGAGCTCAGGCGACGCGTGCCCGCGCGCGCCCGACGTGGCCGAGCATGCACGATCGCTGCGGCTCGACCCCACTCGCTTTCCCTCTGGGGCCGATGCACCAGGAGGTCCTAAACCACGTCCCGAACCCGTGGTTTCGCGGCCAGCACCTCACTGTAGTCCCAGGCGCGCCACGCTGAGTCACCGGCGCGCCCGAGTCGGCTCACCGCCGCTGGCCTATAAATAGGTCCCCCCGGCACCCCAGCACCCCCCAGGCAGCTCCAGCACAACCACTAGACTCCCCCTAGCCGCCCAGTCGAGCTCGCAGAGCCCCGGTGCTCGAGATCGACTGAGGCCCCTCCGCCTCGGAGCTCCAGTCGATCTCCGGCTACACGTCGGCTCCTGCGCCGCCCGACCTCCCATTACACTCCCCTTGACGCCAGGACCATTTCCCCCAACTTCCCCGAGCGAATCCGTGCCCCTAGCCACTAGCTCGACGCCAGCCCGAAACCTTTCCGCCACGATCACCTCGTCGCCGGCGACCCAGACCACCTCAAGTGACGTCCCGACCACGAGCAGGTAGGCGGAGGAACGAGGGACCCATTCCCGCTCCTAGATTGGCCTGAGGGCAACGGTAGCCTCGCCGGTGTCTGTCTCCACCTCTCTGGCTGGAGGTAGGAGAAGGACCCGACAGGTGGAACCCACCTGTCGGTGTCTTGGGGCAGCCAGCACGCGCAGCCGCTGAGACTGACCCCAGGGGCCCGCAGGTCAGGTTTGAACCTGGCCCGCGCGCGCGTGGTGGCTCGTCTGCTGGTGGGCCGACTGGGTCTCCCACCGTGGCCTTTTTTCTTTTATTTTTAACCTACAGCTTAAATGATTTTTAAAAAAATATTTAGCAAGTAGAAAAATATGATTCTTCCACCAACAAGTTTCTAAAAATGTGTAGTAATTGATTCTGTATAGTTTGACATTTATCAAAAACAGAATCTGTTTTGGTATAATAAAATGATATTAAAAGCATTTGTTTGCTCCTGTTTGCTTTTAAATAAATATGCTTAGCTGATAAAAACCATAGGAAACATTTTCCAAAATAATAAACTGAATTTATTCAAGCTTTGCAACATTTTTAAAAGCACCTTGTGATCTGTTTTGGTGTGAGCTATTATTTATTTATTCCTTTGTCGACGGTAGAGTTACTGAGTGACGGAGTATCCGGAGCGGAAGACCTTGAAGACCCCGGATACCTAGCTGACCAAGGCAAGCAGCCCTTTGACCATGACTTGATCATAAACATTGTTGCATGCTAGTATAGTTGGTATTTTCCCGTTGCATGTGATCACGATGCCGGTTCATCATTGCGGTGATGGTACCGAAGGCTTCTTCGAAGGACTCGTATGATACTGATGTTATACATATGGCTCGTTGGAGCACAAGCATGATGAGCTTGACCCAACCATCTATGAGGATCATGCTACTGTCATGTTGACTAGTAGAGTAAGATCACTGCATTGAGCTTGACCCTACCCCTTGAGGGTCATGTTATACCATGTTGACAAGTAAAGATAGAGCATATTATCATGAGCATGATGATGAGTTAAATAAAGAGTTTATGAAAACCCCGTCGGGTGCCACTAATGCCCGAGGGTGACGATGAGTTGGTGATCACTTTTGGTGAAGTGATGCACCAGTGTTTTTGTGTGAGTATGGTTTCGGAAATGGGATTAGATTTATGATGTGTCGACCGTCCCAACCTTACCAGTACGACCACGATACCCCTTTATGGGATGGGGCTTTGTTGATTACTCTGGTCGGTACTAGCAAAGAGCCACATTACTAGTGGCGGGAGTGATCGGTGTCACTCTCGTGATGGGGTTGTGCCAGCTAGGACGACTATGCCATTATTATGAGTTCCAGGCACACCGTGGTCCCCGCATGGTTGATACTGTCCAGAGTCGGTGCTCGTAAGACGTACAACATGTGGGCTGGGTACCAATCGATTGGACCTCTTTGTCTAGTATCGTCAGGGGAAAGATGATGATCGGGTACTTACCTCGGGTATATGTGATATACCGCGAGTCGTGGATGACACGAAAGTTTCCCGTTTCTCGTGGGTCCAGCGTACTACCTCTGCAGAGTGTCAAACTATTCGAATAGTCGTGTCCACGGTCAAGGACAGTTGGGTGGTGCTGCTTAAACTACGTCCAGCGTTTCCGCATAAACCAAGTGTGTGTGTGTGAGTTCAGTGAATGGTGTTAATAACCGGAGTTACTTGAGTAATTTATATGACCAAGTTCGGTGACTTGGCATATAGGGTGAACCCGGTGTGTTCAACCCTTGTCAGATATGTCGATATATGTAACTTGTTCTTCAAAAATAATTCTTTAACTTGATGCATATACATGATCATTCCATCCAGATGAGTTATACTAAAGATGCATGATATTGTTATCCTTCACTTTCATTGTTCATATCATGGGTTGTTTGCGAGTACATTCAAAGTACTCATTGGCTTGCCACCGGTTATATTATTGACCAGGCATGGAAAGACCGGAGTTTGGCAACGAGTACGCCGTCAGAGACGAACCTGCGATCTAGGACGCTTCCAAGTCAGAATGCCTGTCGGTGTAGGCTTGATGGCATGGGCACCGCTTAGCCCTTACGAGTTTCCGCTACTCGATGTATCTGTTTAATTCGGCTTTAGGCCTCGCTCTTGAACCCAATCTTCTGGTCGTTTGATGTAATATTTCGGTACTTGGATGTAAGACTCTATTATTCAGTATCTGTGTTCAGTGAACATTGATCCTTGGGGTCACTGGGCACGGCGAACTCGACTTGCTAATCGGGGTCCCCACACGGTGTCACTGAGTTGTGGCATCTGACCGTTAGCCACCTGTCGGGACCCCGATCCTAAGTCGTAAGGACCCAGCCTGTAACACATCACATCAATTTGCGACCTCACGCACGGTAACTCCACAGCTTCCACCTTACCTTGGTCGGGACCGTTTGCGTCTTTTGGCTCACGTATATGAATGTGTCGCTAGCGTTCGAACGACAAAGAACCCGGGTCGACATGACTAGTTATAAACCCAAGTGGTACATCCGTACAGGACATGCATACATAACCCAGCAAAGCAGGTGTCGCTCAACAACGTGTGTAAACGAGTCGTAGCAAGCTAAAGGGACTCCATTACACCGCGTGACATTTCACCGAGGGGACAGACACAACAGCAAAGAAGGATACATGCCGGTCAATCAATGTGTCCGGAGCAGTAGCAAACTACCAAGGCTCGGTGGAAGCACAAATAGGCATTTCCCCATAAAGAGTACTACTAAAGTCACACAACTAGGTGTTGAATCCCACACATACCAATGCATTTCAAACATACACGCAATATGCACGATATGTGTAGATGCAACATGGCATCACAACATAACTCTACAACTCAAGTATTTATTAGAGACTCATAAGAGTCAACATAGTGTGATATTACAAACACGGGTCACAAGACCCAACACTCAAGTCATACAAATAACAAGCGGAAGCATAACATTTCTGGGTAAATTCATCTAGAAAGTAAAAAGGCTAAGAAAGCTTGTCTATCTACAAGACCCTCCATAGGAACCAGACCTCGGTCTGGGATTCCCAAGCTGCTCTGTCAACATCGATCTTATCATCGAAATCACTAGCGAGACTGGAGTCTCCTCTGCAAAAACAAAAATTAAGAAACAGTGAGTACAAAGTACTCAGCAAGACTTACATCAGAACTAACTACATATGCATCAGTATCAACAAGGGGGTTGTGGGGTTTAATGCAGCAAGCCATCTTTGACTCAGTGACTATCTTGTACTATGACTACCAGTAGTTTAAGAATGTGAGGAAGCGCACACGAGTCCACTAGCTAGTCACCACAACAAAACACCACTATGGATCCACTCCTGTCTCCATGTGAGAAGGCCATCCACAGCACACACACTTATCTTGCGCATTTTATAGTATCCACTTCAAGTTGTCTATGACCATATAAGTTTCCAAGTAGTCCATATCCGCGGACGCGGCTATTTGAATAGATTAAATTACCCTGCATGGGTGTACTTCTTCACACACGCTCTCACCACTTATCACCATATGCACGTCATGCATCTCGGCAACCTTCAAGCGGAAGCCCTGGCGTGGGCGTCGGGCATGACCTGACTAACCACTCAAGACTCTAGTCCAGGTTTATCGCCTATTTGAGACTGAACCCGCAAGTAAGTCCGGCCGAAGTTTCCTCTACGGCCCCAAACAATGTGTACAGGGTTCCCAAGCCCACCAAGACGGATGTTACTATGTTTGGTACACCGAGACACGATGCCTAGTCTATCCCAAGCCCACCTATACGGGGTGCCAATCGGTAGACAGCTAACATGACCTACAAACACCAGAAACTAGTTGCAACTCCTGGATAGAGATCTAGGTGATTAATAAGTCGAGAGAGTCAATTAAGGATCACAATGTGCGGTAGTAGCTAGTCTTGGATAACATACACAGGTCTCAGTTCTTAAGGATGGTCCTAATGAGACAACCCACCATTGTACTCCTACATGGCCTCTCATCGCTTCCTTTACCAAATCGGGTTCACACACTTAGCTTTCATCATTAGAACATGATCACACTAATTCCAAACCATCACCTAGATGGATCAGACCTGACACGACTCTAAGCCTAGCAAGCATGGCAGGGTAAAAGGCATAACATGGCTCAAGCATCTACCAGGTATGCTAGGTTGCTTGGTTCAGCTATTTATTGTGATAATGACAAGTCATGCAGAGGAATGAGTTCAACTATCGAAACAGGTAATAGTTAAAGCTTATTGTCCTAATGCAATAAATTAGAGCAGGAGCAGGAGAGTGTGACCATTGAAGGTATTATTCATGTAAACAGAATAACTTTTATTCTCTGACTTAAATGAATAATTGTATTGCAATAAACACGATCTAATCATGTTCATGCCAACACCAAATAACATTTATTTAGGTTCAACACTAATCCCGATGCTAGAGGGAGCGTGCGATGTTGATCACATCAACCTTGGAATCACTTCTAACACATATCGTCACCTCGCCCTTAGCTAGTATCCATTTATTTCGTAGCTTTAATTTCGAGTTACTAACACTTAGCAACTGAACCTGTATCTAATACCCCGGTACTACTAGGAGTACTAGTAAGGTACACATCAATAAAACATATATCCAATATACTTATGTCGATATTGCCAGCCTTCTTATCTACCAAGTATCAAGGGCAATTCTTCTTCAGTGGTCGTTCCCCTCATATTAGAAGCACTTAGTCTTGGGTTTGGGTTCAACCTTGGGTTTCTTCACTAGAGCAGCAGCTGGTTTGCCATTCATGAAGTATCCCTTCTGTCTGTGCCCTTCTTGAAACTAGTGGTTTTACTAACAATCAACACTTGATGCTCCTACTTGATTTCTACTTTTGCGGTGTCAAACACCGATAATAGCTTAGAGATCATCTTGTTCATCCCAGATATGTTATAGTTCATCACAAAGCTTCAGTAGCTTGGTGGCATTGACTTAGGAGAACCATCACTATCTCATCTGGAAGAATAACTCCCACTTGATTCAAGCGATTGTAGTACCGAGACAATCTGAGCACATGCTTAACGATTGAGATTTTCTCCCTTACTTCACAGGCAAAGAATCTTGTTGGACATCTCAGATCTCTCAACACGGGCACGAATCTGAAATCCTAATTCCAGCTCTTGGAACATCTCATATGTTCCGTGACATTCAAAACGTCTTGGGCGCCTCAATTCTAAGCTGCTAAGCATTACTTACTGAACTATCACGTAGTCATCAATAACGTGTATGTCACATGTTCACGACATCCACAGACAACGCTTGGGGAATAGCACACCGAGCGGTGCATTAAGGACATAAGCCTTATGTGCAGCAATGGGGACAATCCTTAGTGTACAGACCAGTCCGTATAATTGCTACTATCATAGTTCAACTAAGTTTTCTATAGGAACATATCAAAAAAAGTGGAGCTACAGCGCAAGCTACAACCAAATTTGCAAAGACATATTGACTATGTTCATGATAATAAGTTCAATTAATCATATTACTTAAGAACTCCCACTCAAATTTACATCCTTCTAGTCATTCGAGTAATACATTATCCAAATTCACCAACTCAAGTCCGATCATCACGTGAGTTAAGTTGGCTTCAATGGTGAACATCTCTATGTTAATCATATCTACTATATGGCTACGTTTCGACCTATCGGTCTCTTTTGTTCCTAGGCCATGTTTGTACGTGCTAGGCTCGTCAAGTTTAACCCGAGTGTTCCGCGTGTGCAACTGTTTTGCACCCGTTGTATGTGAACGTAGAGTCTATCACACCCGATCATCACGTGGTGTCTCGAAACGATGAATTGTCGCAAATGTGCACACTCAGGGAGAACACAATTTTATTTTGAAATTTAAGTGAGGGATCACCTTATAATGCTACTGTTGTCCTAAGAAAAATAAGGTGCATAAAAGGATTAACATCACATGCAAATCATAAGTGACATGATATGTCCATGAACTTGTGCTTCTTGATCTCTGTCACCAAAGCACCGGCATGATCTCCATCACCACCGACGCCACACCATGATCTCCATAATTGTGCTGCCATCGAGATTGTCGTGCCACCCATGTTGTTACTACTAAAGCTACTGAACTAGCGATAAAGTAAAGCATCACCACGCACAAAATAATTAAAGACAACCCTATGGCTGTCGCCGGTTGCCATAGCATCGACGTGCAAGTTTATATTTAACTATTATAACATGATCATCTCATACATCAAATATATCATATCACTTCTTTGGCCATATCACATCACAACATACCCTACAAAAACAAGTTAGACGTCCTCTAATTTGTTGTTGCATGTTTTACGTGGCTGTTATGGGTATTTAGTATGATCGCGTCTTACTTATGCAAAACCACAACGGTGATATGCAAGTTGCTATTTAAACTTCTCTAAGGACCGCTTCAGTCAAATCCGATTCAACTAAAGTTGGAGAAACAGACACCCGCCAGTCATCTTTATGGAACAAGTTGCATGTTTGTCGATGAAACCGGTCTCTCGTAAGCGTACGAGTAATGTTGGTTCGGACCGCTTCATCCAACAATACCGCCAAATCAAGTTTAGACTAAGGAGGGAAGCAATGTGAACATCAACGCCCACAAACTCCTTTGTGTTCTACTCGAGATGCCATCTACGCATAGACCTAGCTCTAATACCACTGTTGGGGAACGTTGAAAGGGAAACAAAAAATTTCCTACGCGCACACAAGATCTATCCATGGTGATGACCATCTACAAGAGGAGAGATTGTATCTACATACCCTTGTAGATCGCTAAGAGGAGGTGTTAAAGAACGCGGTTGATGTAGTGGTATGTCTTCGCGATCCAATCACGACTCGTCCCACGAACTCCCGATCGAGCGCCGAACGGACGACACCTCCACGTTCAGCACACGTACAACTCAATGACGTATCCGCCTCCCCAATCCAGCGAGCAAGGGTAGAGTGGCAGGTGAGTTCTTCGGCAACATGAAGGCGTGGTGGTGGTGGTGGTGCTATCCCCGCAAGGCTACGCCTAGCGCTACCGAAACTGCAAATGGAGGAGAAAATGATCTAGGGAGAAAGAGGGGTGACAAGGGCTTCCTGTGTACTCTTGGGGCGCCCCCTCCCCTCTATATATAGGTGGAGGGGCGTGGAGAACAACCCCTCCAAGCCCTAGGGCGCAGCCAAGAGTGGAGGAGGTGGAATCCTAGTCCCCCTCCTTCACTTCCATACAAAGGTGGACTTTCCACCTTTCCCAACTGCATTTTCCTTGAGGGACTTGTGAACTTGGTCCAATAAGTCCACGATGTCTCCCCTTAGCACAGGCAAATCTTTGGCACGTGCTATAACCCTTGGTGGACTTCTGGAATCCTCCGGAAGTTACCGGAACCTTCTAGAAGCTTCCCGATTCAAAACCAAAAAATTCAAAACTTTTCTGGTAGCCAAAATATGACTTCCCATATATAAATCTTTACCTCCGGACCATTGAGGAGTTCCTCGTGACGTCTAGAATCTCATCCAGTACTCCAAACAACATTCGGTTACCATCATACATAACTCACTAATACCAAATCGCCACTGAACCTTAAGTGTGCAGACCCTGCGGGTTCGAGAACTATGCAGATATGACCGAGACACTCTCTGGCCAATAACCAATAGCAGGACCTAGATGCCCATATTGGTTCATAAATATTCTATGAAGATCTTTATTGGTCGAACCACGATGTCAAGGATTCAATCAATCCTGTATATTGTTCCCTTTGTCCATTGGTATGTTACTTGCCCGAGATTCGATCGTCAGTATCTCTGTACCTAGTTCAATCTCGTTACTAGCAAGTCTCTTTACTCATTCCGTAATACAGAATCACGTGACTAACTCTTTAGTCACATTGCTTGCAAGGCTTGTTGTGATGTTTCATTACCGAGTGGACCCCGGGATACCTCTCCGTCACACGGAGTGACAAATCCCAGTCTTGATCCATGCCAACCCAATAGACACCTTCGAAGATACCTGTAGATCACCTTTATAGTTACCCAGTAACGTTGTGACATTTGATACACACAAGATATTCCTCCGGTGCCCGGGAGTTGCATGATCTCATGGTCATAGAAATAGATACTTGACATGCACAAAGTGGTAGCAATAAACTGTCACGATCATATGCTGCGTTCATATTTGGGCCTTTTCCATCACATCATTCTCCTAATGATGTGATCCTATTATCAAACGACATCTCATGTCTATGTTTAGGAAACCTTGACCATCTTTGATCAACGAGCTAGTCCATTAGTGGCTCACTAGGGACAGTATGTTGTCTATGTATCCACACATGTATTTGAGTTTCCAATCATTACAATTCTAGCATGGATAATAAATGATTATCTTGAACAAGGAAATATAATTATAACCAATTTATTATTGCCTCTAGGGCATATTTCCAACATGATGACCACGTCATCCTTTGGAATTTCTCCGGCGGCGACCACGTCCGATGGTGGTTTGCCACCGGAGTTGCGTCTCCGGCCACCATTTGGCGCGCGGAGCGGCACAAATGGCAGAGGGGAGCAAGCCGCTTCCATTCCTGCAGGTGGGACGGAGCGAGGTGGTCTGCAGCGTCGCCGACGGCGATGGCTACGATGGCCAAGGCTCGGCTAGGATGAGCTCATCGCTAGGAAATGCGTGAGGAGGATCTAGGGCTGGCTATGGCTCCGAGCAAGGTTGCTGGGCATGCTGGTGCGCTCGATAGCGAGCCTAGGGGTCTCGAGCCACGGCAACACCATGGTCAGCGGCAGGAGCTTTTGAGCTCCGGTGTCTAGCGAGGTTAAAGGAGGGGGCGACAACGGGGCAAGGAGAAATGAACTGGGGCCTCACCGCGGAGATATGGCGATGATGACACGGTCGGGGGCGTGTTGTGGCCGGCAAATCAACGGCGGCGGCGCTCCCAGGCGAGAGTGAGAGAGAGAGAGAGAGCCAGGGGAGGGAGAGAGAGAGCAGCGGAGGATAAGAGGGGCACGGGCGAGAGCGTCGCACTGGCGCTCTCAGAGGCCTCCAGTGGCGAGCACACGGGTAGGAGGTGGCCGGGAGCGTGCCGGCGTGCATCAGCCACACGCCCCGATCCTCGTGGCGAGAGGTTGGGGGTGAGCGGCGGCTCGGGTGCTCGGCCAGCTCCCTCTCGGGCCTCAGGTGAGATTTCTTTCTCTTTTTTTCTTTCTTTGTTTTATTTTTAATTCTGCAATATGCTTCTGATTTAGTAAAAAATATACCAAATCAATTTTGTCGCTTCTGAAAATAATTATGTGGTTATATATATAAAGTCTAGAGCGAGATAACAATTTCCAGAATTATTGGAGCTAATAAAACTATTTATGGAATTTTATATCCCCAATTCAATAAACAAAATGACATGGAAAAATATGCATCATCTTTTGTTTACGTTTCCACATTTATGCAGAAATGATGAACATTTAAAAAGGCCACTTTGGTTCATTGAAAAATACTTTGGTTTAACCTACTTGAGTTCAAACAGTCCTAGGGTTTTGATCATCCCCATTTCAGGTTTAGAAAAAATTTAAACATGATGCAATCACAACCATGAACCCTAGTGCATGTTAAAAGTAGGGAGGTGACACCACCTTTTCGGTGTCACCGATTTGTGTATATAGGTTTCACCAAGATTCAAAAGTTGCTGCCTTCAGTGCAAGTCGGTACCACCGACTTCATGACTTCGGTGTCACCTAGTTGGTCACTTTAGGTGTAATGGTTGGATTCCGGGGACTGCCTATATATACCCCTCCACCCATCTCTCATTTGAGGGAGAAGCACTCAGAACACACTCTTCATTGCTAGATCCATTTTTCTCAGAGAGAGCCACCTACTCATGTGTTGAGATCAAGATATTCCAATCCAATCATTTGAAACCTGATCTCTAGCATCTCGAAGCTGCATTCCACCAAATCAACCTGTCCTAACCATGCCTATTCTGTGAGAGTGTGATTGTGTGTTGAGGAGACAATCTTTAGAAGCACAAGAGCAAGGAGTTCATCGTTCTACCACATCTATTACCTTTTGAAGGGTGGTGCCTCCTAGATTGGTTAGGTGTCGCTTGGCACCCTCCTATTTCGTGTTGTGGAGTTGAAGCAAGATGTTTGTAAGGGCAAGGAGATCGCCTACTTCGTGAAGATATATTGTGAGTGATGCTAGCCCTTCGTGGACCGAAGCCATGGTGGAATAGACAAGGCCGCTTCTTCGTGGACCCCTTGTGGGTGGAGCCCTCCATGGACTCTCGCAGTCGTTACCTTTTGTGGGTTGAAGTCTCCATTAACATGGACGTACGATAGCGCCACCTATCGGAACCATGCCAAAAATCACCGTGTCAACCTCATGTGTTTGATCTCTCTACCTTACTCCTTTACTTTACACTTGCATGTTTTACATTCCGCAGGTATACTCTTACAACTGCATGTGTAGGGTGTACTTGACATGTCATAGTTGCTAAAACTGGCCCACAACTAAAATTGGGGAAAAGGCTAAGTTTTTATCTTGTCAAGTAGTCTAATCACCCCCTCCCCCTCTAGACAAGCTTCTGATCCTACAGCGGAGAGATAGACGGCTGAGACGTTGTCACAATAGACAATCGTGGCTTTGTGCACCTCACAAAGCAACTCCTAAAGAAGCAGACGGGGTCGGGAGCACTCGGCAACAACCTTAGCTACTGCGCGATACTCCACCTCAGCACTCAAGCGAGAGACTGTGGGCTATCGCTTGGACGACCATGTGATCAATGAGGGCCCGACATAGACTTAATAGCCAGATGTAGATCGACGGGTGCCGGGAAGCCATCCCAATCTGCATCGGAGTATGCGATGATGTGAGTGGAGGAGGAAGCCGTCAGAGTGAGCCCGAGGGTCATAGTGCTGCATATGTACCGAAGAATATGCTTCACTAGTGTCCAATGGAAATCACACGGGGAGTGCATGTGTAGGCACACGAGCTGAACTGCATACTGCAAATCCAAGCATGTAAGAGTCGGGTACTACAGGGCGCCGATGAGGGAGCGGTAGAACACATCATCATGATGACGAGAGCCCTCCAAGGCGGAGACCTTTGCCTTGGTGTCGATAGGTGTGGAGGCGGGCTTGCAGTTAAGCATGCCAGCGTGCTCAAGGAGATCATGGGCATACTTCTGTTGATGCAAAAAAAAGAAGCCATCGGTGCATCGAATGTCCTCGATATCGAGAAAGTAGTGGAGATCTTCCAAATCCTTGAGGGCAAACTCATCATGAATACGAGATGTGAGCTCTCGCAGAAGCTCAAGAGAGGATGCCATCAAGATGATGTTGTTGACAAAGAGCAGAAGATAAGTCGTGGCTATCCCCGACATTAGACAAACACTGAGGCATCCGAGCGTGTGGTCGAAACCCAAGTTGTTGTAGAAAAGCTGCGATGCGCTGGTACCATGCCCATCATGTCTGCTTAAGCTCGTAGAGTGACCGGGAAAACAAGCAGACGTGCTCCGGCCGAGTAGCATCGACGAAGCTAGTGGGCTTCTCGTAAAACACCTGCTCGGTGAGATGCCCATGCAAGAACGCGTTGGAGACGTCCAACTGGTGCACCGGTAAGGCACGGGAAACGACCAGCTGAAGAATGGTGCGAATCGTGCATGGTTTGACAACCATAGTGAAGGTTTTGGTAAAGTCCGCACTGGTGAGTTGGCCGAAGCCGCGCACGACTCAGCGAGCCGTATAGTGCTCGAGAGAATTGTCACGACGTGTCTTGTGGCGGAACACCCACTTGCAGTAGTGACGTTGGCATGGGTAGGTCATAGAACAAGATGCCACACGTGGTTGCCTTGCAAGGCATCAAAATCCTCTCGCATCGCTACAAGCTAGTGCGGATCACGAAGAGTTGCACGAGCGGAGGAAGAGACAGGTGATGGTGTTGATGTCAATGCAGCACACACGTACTCGTCACAGTTGTAGTGCAAGCTGGGATGATGGATCCCAACACGGGCCCGGGTCGTCGTCCCGGGGGGAGGGCGGGGTGCAGCCGGAGACAGAGTAGTGAGAAATGCTGGTGTTGAGCCCGTTGCAGAGGAGCCGTAGTGCATGGTGTAGCTTCCTCACAGGACACGTCCGAGGGCGCGGTTGGGGCATCTGACCCTGAGGCGACCGGGGGGTGCGGCACCGTGGGGGCTCACTGCACCAGAAGTCGCCGAAGAGGCCACCGGGATCGAAGGAGCAACCGGGGCGGGAGCCAATAGCGAAAGCATCCTGCCAAGTGTGGTGGAAGGGGAAAGACACGACCGAGACCTACGCCATGAAGGGGAGGCGTCGAGGGGCACCTGCGAGGACTCGCCAGGGAGGGGTACGTGCTGAAAAGGAAAGAACTTCTCATCAAAGTACACATATCTTGATATGTACACACGATGGGAGACGGGTTCATAACACCGGTAATCTTTCGTGTTGGAGGGGTAGCCATTAAAGATGCAAGCAAGCGAACGTGGAGCAAGCTTGTGAGGGAGCGATACTAGGATAAAAAAGACATCCTGATACGTCTCCAATGTATCTACAATTTTTTATTGTTCGATGATGATATATTATCATTCTAGAATACATTTGGGGTATTTACTTACCAAATTATATTATTTTTGAGCACTAACCTATTGACCTAGTGCCCAGTGCCAGTTGTTGTTTTATGCATGTTTTCACTTTTCAGGTTTTCCATACCAAACGAAGTCCAATTAACCTGAAAAATTTTGCTGATTTTTTCTGTTGGGTAACGTAGCATAAATTCAAAAAAAAATCCTACGCATATTCAGATATTCCAATGGAGAGACCAGCAACGAGAGAGGGGTGAGTGCATCTTCATACCTTGAAGACCGCTAAGCGGAAGCGTTGCTAGAATGTGGTTGATGGAGTCGTACTCGCGGCGATTCAGATCGCGGTGTGATTCCGATCTAGTGCCGAACTACGGCACCTCCGCGTTCAACACACGTGCAACCCGGTGACGTCTCCCGCACCTTGATCCAGCAAGGAGGAAGGAGAGGTTGGGGAAGATCTCCAGCAGCACGACGGCGTGATGTCGATGGAGAGACGAGGTCTCCCGGCAGGGCTTCGCCAAGCAACGGCTGAGAGGAGGAGAAAGAAGAGTAGGGCTGCGCCGAGGAAGAGGGAAAACTGTGTCTCGAAAAGCCCAAAACTGCCCACTATATATAGGGGGAGGGAGGGGCTGCGCCCCCTTGAGGGTTTCCCTCTCCTGGGAGGGGCGGCAGCCCTAGATGGGGGGAGGTGCGGCGGCTAAGGGGGGAGGAGGGGTGGCGCACCCTTCTGGTGGGCCTTAGGCCCACCTGTGCTAGGGTCCCCCCCCCTCTCCCTTCTTCTTGTGCCATGGGCTGAGTGGGGGCACACCATCCCACCTAGGGGCTGGTTCCCTCCCGCACTTGGCCCATCTAGCCTCCCGGGGTCGTTGCCCCCTTTCGGTGGACCCCCGGGGCCACCTCCGATGGTCCTGGTACGTTACTGGTGACGCTCGAAACACTTCCGGTGTCCGAAACCATCCGTCCTATATATCAATCTTTACCTCCGGACCATTCCGGAGCTCCTCGTGACGTCCGGGATCTCATCCGGGACTCCGAACAACTTTCGATAACCTCGTATAACAATTCCCTATAACCCTAGCGTCATCGAACCTTAAGTGTGTAGACCCTACGGGTTCGGGAGACAGGTAGACATAACCGAGACACCTCTCCGGCCAATAACCATCAGCGGGGTCTGGATACCCATGGTGGCTCCCACTAGCTCCACGATGACCTCATCGGATGAACCACGATGTCAAGGATTCAATCAATCCCGTATACAATTCCCTTTGTCTGTCGGTATAGAACTTGCCCGTGATTCGATCGTCGGTATACCTATACCTTGTTCAATCTCGTTATCGGTAAGTCTCTTTACTCGTTCCGTAGCACATCATCGTGTGACTAACTCCTTTAGTCACATTGAGCTCATGATGATGTTCTACCGAGTGGGCCCAGAGATACCTCTCCGTCACACGGAGTGACAAATCCCGATCTCGATTCGTACCAACCCAACAGACACTTTCAGAGGTACCCGTAGTGCACCTTTATAGTCACCCAGTTACGTTGTGACGTTTGATACACCCAAAGCACTCCTACGGTATCCGGGAGTTGCACAATCTCACGGTCGAAGGAAAAGACACTTGACATTAGAAAAGCTTTAGCATACGAACAATACGATCTAGTGCTACGCTTAGGATTGGGTCTTGTCCATCACATCATTCTCCCAATGATGTGATCCCGTTATCAATGACATCTAATGCCCATGACCAGGAAACCATGATCATCTATTTACTAACGAGCTAGCCAACTAGAGGCTTGCTAGGGACACATTGTGATCTATTTGTTCACACATGTATTACTGTTTCCTGTCAATACAATTATAGCATGAACAATAGACGATTATCATGAACAAGGAAATATGATAATAACCATTTTATTATTGCCTCTAGGGAATATTTCCAACAGTCTCCCACTTGCACTAGAGTCAATAATCTAGTTACATTGTGATGTATCGAACACCCATAGCATTATGGTGTTGATCATGTTTTGCTCGTGGAAGAGGTTTAGTCAACGGGTCAGTGACATTCAGATCTTTGTGTACTTTACAAATCTCTATTACTCCACTCTAGACATGGTCCTTGATGGAGTTGTCGCGGCGTTTGATGTGCTTCGTCTTCCGATGAAACCTGGGCTCCTTGGCTATGGCAATGGCCCAGTGTTATCACAGAAGAGTGTCATTGGACCCGACGCGCTTGGAACCACTCCAAGATTGTTGATGAGCTCCTTCATCCAAATTCCTTCATGAGCCGCTTCTGAAGCAGCTATGTACTCCGCTTCACATGTAGATGCTGCCACGACTTCTTGCTTGCTGCTGCACCAGCTCACTACCCCACCATTCAAAACATATACGTATCTGGTCTGTAACTTAGAGTCATTTGGATCTGTGTCGAAGCTAGCGTCGACGTAACCCTTTACGACGAGCTCTTCGTCACCTCCATAAACGAGAAACATTTCCTTAGTCCTTTTCAGGTACTTAAGGATATTCTTGACCGATGTCCAGTGTTCCATACCGGGATCACTTTGGTACCTCCCTACCAAACATATGGCAAGGTTTATATCAGGTCTGGTACACAACATGGCATACATAAGAGAGCCTACGGCTGAAGCGTAGGGGACAGAACTCATCTTCTCTCTATCTGCTGTTGTGGTCGGCGACTGAGTCTTACTCAATCTCATACTTTGCAAAACTGGCAAGAACCCTTTCTTTGAGTTTTCCATATTGAACTCCTTCAATATCTTGTCAAGGTATGTACTTTGCGAAAGACCTATGAGGCGTCTCGATCTATTTCTATAGATCTTGATGCCTAATATGTATGCAGCTTCTCCAAGGTCCTTCATTGAAAAACTCTTGTTCAGATAGGCCTTTATGCTCTCCAACATCTCTATATCATTCCCCATCAATAATATTTCATCCACATACAGTATGAGGAAAGCTACAGAGCTCCCACTCACTTTCTTGTACAGACAAGCTTCTCCGTAAACCTGTATGAACCCAAACGCTTTAATCACCTCATTAAAGCGAATGTTCCAACTCTGAGATGCTTGCACCAGCCCATAGATGGAGCGCTGGAGCTTGCAGACTTTGTTAGCACCCTTAGGGTCGACAAAACCTTCTGGTTGCATCATATACAACTCTTCCTTAAGGTTCCCGTTAAGGAACGCTGTTTTGACGTCCATTTGCCAAATTTCATAAGCATAAAAGGCGGGAATTGCTAACATGATTTGGACTGATTTCAGCTTCGCTACGGGAGAGAAAGTCTCTTCGTAGTCAATTCCTTGAATTTGTCGAAAAACCCTTTGCGACAAGTCGAGCTTTATAAACGGTTACATTACCGTTTGCATCAGTCTTCTTCTTGAAGATCCATTTATTTTCTATGGCTCGCTGGTCATCGGGCAAGTCCACCAAAGTCCATACTTTGTTCTCATACATGGATCCTATCTCGGATTTCATAGCTTCAAGCCATTTATTGGAATCCGGGCCCGCCATCGCTTCTTCATAGTTCGAAGGTTCACCGTTGTCTAACAACATGATTTCCATTACAGGGTTGCCGTACCACTTTGGTACGGAGAGTACCCTTGTGGACCTTCGAGGTTCAGTAGTAACTTGATCCGAAGCTTCATGATCATTATCATTAACTTCCTCTTAAGTTGGTGTAGGCGCCACAGGAACAACTTCCCGCTCTGCACTACTATCCTGTTCGAGAGGGGGTGTAATTACCTCATCAAGTTCTACCTTCCACCCACTTACTTCTTTCGAGAGAAACTCTTTCTCTAGAAAGGATTCGTTCTTGGCAACAAAGGGTTTACCTTCGGATCTAAGATAGCAGGTATACCCAATAGTTTCCTTAGGGTATCCTATGAATACGCATTTCTCTGATTTGGGTTCGAGCTTTTCTGGTTGAAGTTTCTTCACATAAGCATCGCAGCCCCAAACTTTAAGAAATGACAACTTAGGTTTCTTGCCAAACCATAGTTCATACGGTGTCGTCTCAACGGATTTAGACGGTGCCCTATTTAAAGTGAATGCTGCAGTTTCTAATGCGTATCCCCAAAATGACAGCGGTAAGTCGGTAAGAGACATCATAGATCGTACCATATCTAATAAAGTTTGATTACGACGTTCAGACACTCCGTTGCATTGCGGTGTGCCAGGCGGCGTCAGTTGTGAAACGATTCCACACTTCCTTAGGTGCGTGCCAAACTCGTGACTCAAATATTCTCCTCCACGATCATATCGTAGACACTTAATTTTTTTGTCACGTTGATTCTCGACCTCACTCTGAAATTCCTTGAACTTTTCAAACATCTCAGATTTGTGCTTCATCAAGTAGGTATACCCATACCTACTCAAATCATCGGTGAGAGTGAGAACATAACGATAGCCACCGCGAGCTTCAACATTCATTGGACCACACACATCAATATGTATTATTTCCAATAAGTCGGTTGCTCTCCCCATTATTTCTGAGAATGGAGTCTTAGTCATCTTGCCCATGAGGCACGGTTCGCATGTGTCAAATGATTCAAAGTCAAGAGACTCTAATAGTCCATCAGTATGGAGCTTCTTCATGCGCTTAACGCCGATATGACCAAGGCGGCACTGCCACAAGTATGTGGGACTATCATTATCAACTATACATCTTTTGGTACTCACACTATGAATATGCGTAGCATCACGATCGAGATTCATCAAGAATAAACCATTCACCAGCAGAGCATGACCATAAAACATATCACTCATATAAATAGAACAACCATTATTCTCTGACTTAAATGAGTAGCCGTCTCGCATTAAGCAAGACCCAGATACAATATTCATGCTCAAAGCTGGTACTAAATAACAATTATTAAGGTTTAAAACTAATCCCAATGGTAGATGTAGAGGTAGCGTGCCGACGGCGATCACATCGACCTTGGAGCCATTCCCGACGCGCATGGTCACCTCGTCCTTGGCCAGTCTCCGCTTATTTCGCAGTTCCTGCTTTGAGTTGCAAATGTGAGCAACATCACCGGTATCAAATACCCAAGAGTACTACGAGCGCTGGTAAGATACACATAAATAACATGTATATCACATATACCTTTAACGTTGCCGGTCTTCTTGTCCGCTAAGTATTTGGGGTAGTTCCGCTTCCAGTGGCCTTTTCCCTTGCAATAGAAGCACTCAGTCTCAGGCTTGGGTCCATTATTTTTCTTCTTCACGGCATCTGGCTTACCGGGCGCGGCAACGGCTTTGTCGTATTTCTTGAAGTTCTTCTTACCCTTGCCCTTCTTGAAACTAGTGGTCTTGTTGACCATCAACACTTGATGCTCTTTCTTGATTTCTACTTCTGCAGACTTGAGCATTGAGTACAACTCGGGAATGGTCTTCTCCATCCCTTGCATGTTGTACTTCAGAACAAAACCTTTGTAGCTTGGTGGGAGAGACTACAGGATTCTGTCAATTATAGCATCATCCGGAAGTTCGACTCCAAGTGAAGTCAGACGACCGTGTAACCCAGACATTTTGAGTATGTTCTCACTGACACAACTGTTCTCCTCCATCTTACCGCTAAAAAACTTGTCGGAGACTACATATCTCTTGACACGGGCATCAGCTTAAAAAACCAGCTTCAGCTCTTGGAACATCTCATATGCACTGTGTTGCTCAAAACGCCTTTGGAGCCCCGTTTCTAAACTCTATAACATGCCACACCTAACCAGAGAGTAGTCATCACTCCGCGTTTGCTAGACGTTCAGAATGTCCTGGGCTGCTGCGGGAGCAGGAGGGTCACCTAGCGGCGCATCAAGGACATATGCCTTTTTAGCTGCTTCAAGGATGAGCTTCAAGTTGCGAACCCAGTCTGCATAGTTGCTACCATCATCTTTCAGCTTGTTTTTCTCTAGGAATGCGTTGAAATTGAGGTTGACGTTGGCCATCTACAATATTTATAAAGACATCTTTTAGACTAAGTTTATGACAATTAAGTTCATTTAATCAAATTAAGTATGAACTCCCACTTAAATCGACATCCCTCTAGTCATCTAAGTGATGCATGATCCATGTTGACTAACTCGTGTCCGATCATCACGTGAGGCGGACTAGTCACCATGGTGAGCAACTTCATGCTGATCGTATTCAACCATACGACTCATGTTCGACCTTTCGGTCTCTTGTATTCGAGGTCATGTTTGTACATGCTAAGCTCGTCGAGCCAACCTAGGAGTTTCGCGTGTGTAAATCTGGCTTACACCCATTGTATGCGAACGTTAGAATCTATCGCACCTGATCATCACGTGGTGCTTCAAGACAACGATCCTTCGCAACGGTGCACACTTAGGGGAATACGTTCTCGAAATTTTAAGAGGGATCATCTTATTATGCTACCGTCGTTCTAAGAAATAAGATGAAAAACATGATAAACATCACAATGCAATCATATAGTGACATGATATGGCCATTATCATCTTTGCTCTTTCGATCTCCATCTTCAGGCATCGCATGATCATCATCGTCACCGGCGTGACACCATGATCTCCATCATCGTGTCTCTGTGAAGTCGTCACGCCAACTACTACTATCACTACTACTATAGCTAACCGTTAGCAATGAAGTAAAAGTAGTAAGCACATGGCGTTGCATCTCATACAATAAATTAAGACAACTCCTATGGCTCCTGCCGGTTGTCATACTCATCGACATGCAAGTCGTGAAACCTATTACAATAACATGATCATCTCATACATCATAAATGCAACATCACAACTTTGGCCATATCACATCACATGTCAAACCCTGCAAAAACAAGTTAGACGTCCTCTAAATGTTGTTGCAAGTTTTACGTGGCTGATTTGGGTTTCTAGCAAGAACGCTTTCTTACCTACGTGACAGCCACAAAGATGATATGCCAAAGCTATTTACCCTTCATAAGGACCCTTTTCATCAAATCTAATCCGACTAGAGTAGGAGAGACAGACACCCGCTAGCCACCTTTATGCACGGTGTCCATGTATGTCGGTGGAACCAGTCTCACGTAAAGGTACGTGTAATGTCGGTCTGGGCCGCTTCATCCCACAATACCGCCGAAAAAGAATAAGACTAGTAGCGGCAAGCAATTGACAAATCATCGCCCACAACCTTTTGTGTTCTACTCGTGCATAGAATCTACGCATAGAAAACCTGGCTCGGATGCCACTGTTGGCTAACGTAGCATAAATTCAAAAAAAATCCTACGCATATTCAGATCTTCCTATGGAGAGACCAGCAACGAGAAAGGGGTGAATTTATATTCATACCTTGAAGATCGCTAAGCAGAAGCGTTTCTAGAATGCGGTTGATGGAGTCGTACTCGCGGCGATTCAGATCGCGGTGTGATTCTGATCTAGTGCCGAACTACGGCACCTCCGCGTTCAACACACGTGCAGCCCGGTGACGTCTCCCGCACCTTGATCCTGCAAGGAGGAGGGAGAGGTTGGGGAAGATCTCCAGCAGCACGACGGCGTGGTGTCGATGGAGAGACGAGGTCTCCCGGTAGGGCTTCACCAAGCACCGGCAGAGAGGAGGAGAAAGAAGAGTAGGGCTGCGCCGAGGGAGAGGGAAAATTGTGTCTCCAAAAGCCCAAAAGTGCCCACTATATATAGGGGGAGGGAGGGGTTGCGCCACCTTGGGGGTTTCCCTCTCCTGGGAGGGGCGGCAGCCCTAGATGGGGGGAGGTGCCACGGCTAAGGGGGAGGAGTGGTGGCGCACCCTTCTGGTGGGCCTTAGGCCCACCTGTGCTAGGGTCCCCCCCTCTCCCTTCTTCTTGCGCCATTGGCTGAGTGGGGGGCGCACCAGCCCACCTAGGAGATGGTTCCCTCCCGCACTTGGCCCATCTAGCCTCCCGAGGTCGTTGCCCCCTTCCGGTGGACCCCCGAGGCCACCTCCGGTGGTCCCGGTGGTCCCGATACGTTACCGGTGACGCCCGGAACACTTCCGGTGACCGAAACCATCCATCCTATATATCAATCTTTACCTCCGGACCATTCCGGAGCTCCTCGTGACGTCCGAGATCTCATCTGGGACTCCGAACAACTTGTGATAACCTCGTATAACAACTCCCTATAACCCTAGCGTCATCGAACCTTAAGTGTGTAGACCCTACGGGTTCGGGAGACAGGTAGACATGACCGAGACACCTCTCCGCACAATAACCATCAGCGGGGTCTGGATACCCATGGTGGCTCCCACTTTCTCCATGATGATCTCATCGGATGAACCACAATGTCAAGGATTCAATCAATCTCGTATACAATTCCCTTTGTGTGTCGGTATAGAACTTGCCCGAGATTCGATCGTCGGTATACCTATACATTGTTCAATCTCGTTACCGGTAAGTCTCTTTACTCGTTCCGTAGCACGTCATCCTGTGACTAATTCCTTTAGTCACATTGAGCTCATGATGATGTTCTACCGAGTGGGCCCAGAGATACCTCTCCGTCACACGGAGTGACAAATCCCGATCTCGATTCGTACCAACCCAACAGACACTTTCAGAGGTACCCGTAGTGCACCTTTATAGTCACCCGGTTACGTTGTGACGTTTGATACACCCAAAGCACTCCTACGGTATCCGGGAGTTGCACAATCTCATGGTCGAAGGAAAAGACACTTGACATTAGAAAAGCTTTAGCATACGAACAATACGATCTAGTGCTACGCTTAGGATTGGGTCTTGTCCATCACATCATTCTCCCAATGATTTGATCCTGTTATCAATGACATCTAATGCCCATGACCAGGAAACCATGATCATCTATTGACTAACGAGCTAGCCAACTAGAGGCTTGCTAGGGACACATTGTGATCTATTTATTCACACATGTATTACTGTTTCCTATTAATACAATTATAGCATGAACAATAGACGATTATCATGAACAAGGAAATATGATAATAACCATTTTATTATTGCCTCTAGGGCATATTTCCAACATTTTCTAGACCAAAAGAAGATCGAGGAGTGTCGGAAGAAGGCTAGAGGTTGCATTAGCGGCTCACAAGCAAACAGGGCGCGGCCTGGGGGTGCATTGATAGTTTGTGCCTCCCTCATGTTCCTCCCGACTCTGTTCTCTAGTTATAAATTCTCTTTTACCCTAGGAACACCAAAAGGAGTCCCGAAACACTTTTGATGTCGCCGGAACTCTCTGTTCCGATGGGAGGCTGCTACGGCGACAGAAATCTTCTATCTTCTCTTGAGCTTGCGTTGGTTTTTCCCTTGAAGAGGAAAGGGCGATGCAGCAAAGGAGCAGTAAGTATTTCCTTTAGTTTCACAACCAAGGTATCAATCCAGTAGGAGAATCTCGTCAAGTCCAGAGTACCTGCACAAACACAAAAGAGCTTGCACCCAACGCTATAAAGGGGTTGTCAATCCCTTCAAGATTGATTGGAAAGTGAGATCTGAAGGCGGAAAGTGCAACGAAGAAGAAGTGTAAGGCTGAAAATATGGTGTGAAGTAGACCCCGGGGCCATAGTGTTCACTAGAGGCTTCTATCAAAATAGCAAATATTACGGTGGGTGAACAAATTCTTGTCGAGCAATTGATAGAACCACGCAAAGTCATGACGATATCTAAGGCAATAGACATCACGTCCGAGACAAGTAGACCGATACTTTCTGCATCTATTACTATTACTCCACAGATCGACCGCTATCCAGCATGCATCTAGTGTATTGAGTTCATGACGAACAGAGTAACGCGTTAAGCAAGATGACATGATGTAGAGGGATAAACTCAAACCAATGATGAAAACCCCATCTTTTTACCCTTGATGGCAACAACACGATGCGTGCCTCGCTACCCCTTCTGTCACTGGGTGAGGTCATCGAACAGTATGAACCCAGAACCAAGAACTTCTCCCATTGCAAGAATCATAGATCAAGCTGGCCAAACAAAACCCACAACTCGAAGAGAATTACAAGGATATGAAATCTTTTATAAGAGAGATCAGAAGAAACTCAAATGATATTCATAGATAATCTGATCATAAATCCACAATTCATTAGATCTCGACAAACACACCGCAAAAGAAGATTACATCGGATATATCTCCATAAAGATCATGGAGAACTTGGTATTGAAGATCCAAGAGAGAGAAGAAGCCATCTAGCTACTAGCTATGGACCCGTAGGTCTATGGTGAACTAATCACGCATCATCGGAGAGGTCATGGTGTTGATGAAGAAGCCCTCCGTATCCGAATCCCCCCTCCGGTAGGGCACGAGAACATGCCCCAGATGGGATCTCGCGGAGACACAAGATTGCGGCGGCGGAAAAGTACTTTCGATGATCTCCTGATTTTTCCTGGAATTATTGGGAATATATAGGCGAAAGACCTAGGGCAGAGGTGGTCCAGGGAGCCCACAAGCCTGGGTGGCACGGGCCCCCCTCGTCACGGCTAGGGGGCTTATGGGGTCCCTGGTGGCCCCCCTGCCGTGGTTCTCAAGTTTCCCGATCTTCTTCTGTTTCGGAAAAAATATGTTTGGAAGTTTTGTTTCATTTGGACTCCATTTAAAATCCTCCTCTGAAAGGGGTCAAAAACACGGAAAAAACAGGAACTGGCACTTGGCATTGAGTTAATAAGTTAGTCCCAAAAATATATAAAAGGCATACAAAACATCCAAAGTTTGACAAGATAATAGCATGAAACCATCAAAAATTATAGATACGTTGGAGATGTATCAGAGGCCATCTGGAGCTCTGTTACGACACCTTGATGGAGGGGGATCGATCATGATGATGTGTGAGTAGTTCACCACAGACCTATGGGTCCATAGTTAGTACCTAGATGGCAATCTCTCTCTTTGATCTTCAATACAACGACCATCGCATCTTTGCTCCACATGATGTAATTCCTTTTGTGCGGTGCATTTGTTGGGATCCCATGAATTTTTTGTTTATGTTCAAATTATTCATGATAAATATTTGAGTCTCCTCTCAATACTTATATGATTCTTAGGTGCATGATTACGATAGCTTCGTAATTCTCTTACGATAGCTTCGTAATTCTCTCCGATCTATTGGAATAGTTTGGCCAACTAGATTGATATTTCTTCCGTGAGAGAGGTGCTTTGTAGTACGTTCAACCTGGCGAATTTCTATATCCCAGTGAAAGAAGGGGACAAGATGTGTCTTTGTGTTGCTGCTACTAAGGATAAAATGTTGGGGTTGCTTGAGTTTACTTTGTTTACATCATGTCATTGTTCCCCATGCATTACTTTTTTTACTTAATACTCTAGATGCATGTTGGATAGCAGTCGATGAGTGGACTAATAGTAATAGGTCCAGGAAGGAGTCGGCCTATTTTATTATGGACATGATGCCTATATATACATGATTATTGTTGTGAATATCGCATAACTATGTGCTTTTCTGTCAATTACCCAATAGTAATTTGTTTACCCATCATATGCTATTTTTCATGAGATATGCTGTTAGGAAAAACTATGGCCCCCGGGTCTATGCACAACATATATAAAAACCTTCAATACCTTGCTGCCATTTACTTGTTTTTATTTTATCTTGTTGTCTACAATTATCTACACACCTCACTCGCTTGCAAATAACAAGAACAAGAGGATTGACAATTCTCTTGCCCGCTGGGTGCAAGTTGTTCGTTCTTTTGTGTGCACCCGTTGAAGACTTTCTGGTTGATATTCCTATTGGTTTGATAAACCTTGGTTTCACAACTAATGTAAATAATTACCCACTTTTTGTTGCGATAACCTGTTCCTCTTCACGGAAAACCCAACACAGATCACAAGTATCAGGAAGGATTTCTAGCGGTGTTGTCGGGAAATATCATCACCAACTACCAAGTAACTCCACACAAATTTTCATTCACTTGTTCCTGTTTTTGTTTTCTGGTATATTTAGTTTGCCTCATAAAAAATACAAAATACTTATCTTTGCTTGTTACTAGTTTTCTTGTTTGACGTCATGGCTACCTCATATCCGGATATGTCTCTTCCTCCTTACTTTGGAGAGGCTTCCCCAATCTTGGATTTTAAGAAAGTAGGTGATGAGTCACTCAAAGAATCTTGGGATAGATTACTAGTAATACAAGCTAGAGCTAATCCTAAGAGTCATATTAAATTTCTTCTCAGAAGTTTTTATGTTGGTTTATCTCTTTTCCATAGACGTGTCTTGGATTCTATGTTCGAAAACGATTTCCTTGCAAACAATGATTTTGACACCTATGATAAGATGAAAAATATGTTTGGGGACCTAAAATAGAAACCATTGAATCTGCCATACTAGTGTGCCACCGCCAAACTGAGTTAATCAAAGAGGCTAGAACTAGTATGGAGTCTAATTTGGGGGGGGGGGGGGGGGGGTTCAACTCTATCTCTAAGATCCACGTAAGTGTCATGCTACACAATAGGAGGATTGATGCCATAGAATAGAATATTGATGTCCTTTGGTCTGGGAAAAACAAAGTCATAAAGGAGAGTGTACCTCTTACGAACAAGAATGACAAGACTTGAAACTATGCAATATACCTAGCTACGGGCATAAAACAATAGCGCTTGTTGGGAGCCAACCCAATAGTTGTCTTTACTTTTGTCTTTTACTTTATGTTTGTTTGTGATAACATTATTATTGCCTCCGTAATGATTATGTTTTTATGTTTTAATTATTTTTGTGCCAAGTAAAGCCTTTGGGATGATTTGCATGATGAGTAGAATTGATACAGTGCAAAAATAGAAACTTTGATGTCCAGTGCAGAATTTCTCTCATTTTATTCGAACGTATTTTTAAGCTGAACTTTTTACAAATTATTTATATACAAATTCCTCTGGTCATCCTAATGTTTCAGAATTGTTTGAGTTATAGAAGTACAGGTTCATTACAGATTACTACACTGTTCTGTTTTAGTCAGACTCTGTTTTGCTTGCATAGTTTTCTTGTTTTGATGATGCTATGGATAGTATCGGGGGAATAAGCCATGGAAAATTTAGAATACAGTAACATATGCTAAAATAGAATAAGAATAAACTTATAACAGCACCAGAAAGTATTTGATATGTTGCTTATACTAACAGATCTCATGAAGTTTTGTTGAGTTTTATGTGATTGAAGTTTTCAAGTTTGGGTATTATTCTGATGGACAAAGGATTGAGGAGCAGCAAAATCCTAAGCTTGGGGATGCACAAGGCACCCCAAGTTAATATTATAGGAAGACTCAAGCGTCTAAGCTTGGGGTGCCCCGGAAGGCATCCCCTCTTTTCGTCTCAATCCATCGGTATGTCACTTGGAGCTATATTTTTATTCATCACATGATATGAGTTTTGCTTGGAGTGTTGTTTGCTTTTGTTTACTTTTACTTTCAGTTTGCTGCAATCATAGTTTGTTGGACACACCTATTTGAGATAGATACCACATCATCACAATTTGTTAGAATACTCTATGTGCTTCACTTATATCTTTTGAGCTTAGCAGTTGCTCTAGTACTTCACTTATATCATTTTGAGCACGATGGCATGTAGATTTTATAGAAATGTTATGCTCTCGTTCTTTACTTATATTTGTTTGAGAGTTAGATAAATAGTGATGGTAATTTTCATGGATCCTAAGACTAGATCAAAAATAATGGGTATTCAATGAGTGATGATTAAAACCATCATGTAGCACATACAGAGAAATAGTGGGTTAATGATATTGGTGTGTGATATGAAAAACGTGTCACTACATTATTATAAATTCAGAGAGGTATCGATATTAAGAGATGTCAAACTTATTGTTTATCCAAAAAATTAATAGGGCACGGTGATGATATGTGAGCATTTCTATTCCTCGTTGAAATCCTAGTGTTGTTTTGAGTCGGGGTCGTGCGATGGTTAATTCCTACCAGCCCTCTTCCTCGGGGCATGCGAGTCGTACTTTGATTTGTGATAAAAAAAACAAATAGAAATTTGCAATAAGTACATGAGTTCTTCATGGCTAACGTGAAACCATGGACATACACAATCTCACCTCCTCATATTTGCTAGCCTCTTCGGTACCGTGCATCGACTGTTCTCACCTTGAGGATTGGTGCAAATTTTGCATGTGCATCCAAACCCCATGACATGACACGTTATGTTGCACATAAACCATTTTATATCCTCCTCAAAACAGCCACCATACCTACTTATCATGTCAATTCCATAGCCATTCCAATATATATTACCATGACAATGTCATCGTAACTTCACATGACTAGTTCATTCATCATCATAATGCTTTGCATGATCATATAGAGCTGACATAGTATTTGTGGCAAAGCCACCGTTCATCATAATTTTTGATACATGTCATGCTAGATCTTTTCACATCATGGTACACTGTCAGATGCATTCCTACAAAGTCTCATCGTCCAATCAGTTTTCATATTGAGTTGTAAGTAAATAAAGTGTGGTGATCATCGTTATTAGAGCATTGTCCGAGTGACGAAATAAAAATGGGAGAGCCAATTGATCCCACCATAAAAGATAGAGAGAGAACATAAAATTAAAAAGAAAAAATGAATGGGAGAAAAAGAGAGAAGGGACTTTGCTACTATCCTTTACCACACTTGTGCCTCAAAGTGGCACCTTCTTCTTCATATAGACTGTCTCATGTTAAATCATTCATATGCTAGTGGTAATCACTTTTTCACAAACTTGTCTTGTATATTCTGATGACGGGCTTCCTAAAATTCCCAAGGTCTTCATGAGAAAGCAAGTTTGATGCACACCTCACTTAGCTTCAGTGGAGCTTTCATGCACTTATAGCTCTAGTGCATCATTTGCATGGCAATCCCTACTCCTTGCATCGATATCTATCGACGGGCATCTCCATAGCCCGTTGGTATGCGTAGTTGACGTGATACTATCTTCTCCACTTTTACCCCTTTGAAACCTACCACCATATTCTATTCCACCTTTATGCTATGTCCAATGGTTCACGCTCATGTATTGCATGAAGAATAAAAAGTTGATGCATATTGAAAAAGTACGATCCAATTGCATGAATTGGACACCATGGTGCTTGACATTTGCATTAGTGTGGTGAAGATGGAGCCATGCCTTGCTAATATAATAAGATGAATGGGGCAAAACAATCTTTGAGGATTGTATACTTTGAAAGATTAATTATTTTGTTGCTTATACCTATAAGTATTGTTGTGTTAATATTTGTTAATTCAGTGTTTCTCACTAAGCATACATGCATAAGGTTACATCATGGATAACATGCCACATCAAAAAAAATTGTTTTTATCATTTACCTACTCGGGGATGAGTGGGAATTGAGCTTGGGGATGTTTGATACATCTCCAACATATCCATAATTTTTTATTGTTCCATGTTAATATATTATCATTTAGAATACTTTTGGGGTATTTATTTACCAAATTATATTATTTTTTAGCACTAACCTATTGACCCACTGCCCAGTATCAGATGTAGTTTTGTGCGTGTTTTTCAATTTTCAGGTTTTCCATACCAAATGAAGTTCAATTGCCTTGAAACTTTTTGATGATTTTTTCTGGACCGAAAGCACACCAACGAGCATCGGAAGAAGACTGGAGGCTTCACGAGTAGCCCACAAGCCAATAGGCCACGTCCTGGGGGTGCCCTGATGACTTGTGCCTCCCTCATGGCCCTCCCGACTCTGTTCTTTGGCTTATAAATCTCATCTACCCTAGAACACCAAAGGATTCCCGAAACACTTTTTACACCACCGCAAGTCTCTGTTCTGATGGAAGGCCATCCGGAGCTCCGTTCCGGCACCCTACCAGAGGGGGATCAATCACAAAGGGCCTCTTTATCAACCTTGTTTCCCTCACGATGATGTGTGAGTAGTTCATCACAGACCTACGATTCCATAGCCAGTACCTAGATGGCAATATCCCTCTTTGATCTTCAATACAATGATCGTCGCATCTTAGCTTTGATCCACATGTTGTAATTCCTTTTGCACGGTGCGTTTGTTGGGATTCGATGAATTGTGGGTTTATGTTCAGATTATTCATGATAAATATTTGAGTCTCCTCTGAATACTTATATGATTCTTATGTACATGATTATGATAGCTCCATAATTCTCTCCGATCTATTGAAATAGTTTGGCCAACTAGATTGGTATTTCTTCGATGAGAGAGGTACATTGTAGTAGGTTCAACGTGGCGAATTTCTATATCCAAGTGACAGAAGGGGACAAGATGCGTCTTTGTGATGTTTCTACTAAGGATAAAACAATGGGCGTTTATTCATATTGTTTGGGTTTACTTTGTCTACATCATGTCATTGTTCTCCATGCATTACTTTGTTTTACTTAATACTCTAGATGCAAGCTGGATAGCGGTTGATGAGTGGAGTAATAGTAATAGGTGCAGGCAGGAGTCGGCCTATTTGTTTATGGACGTGATGCTTATATACACATGTTCATTGCCATGAATATCACATAACTATCTACTTTTCTGTAAATTGCCCAACAGTAATTTGCTTACCCACCGTATGGTATTTTTCATGAGATGCCATTAGGGAAAACTATGGCCCCGGGTCTATTCACAACATATATAAAAAACTTTCAATACCTTGTTTCCATTTACTTTTTTATTTTATCTTGCTATCTACAATTATCTACACATCTCACTCGCTTGAAAATAACAAGAACAAGAGGATTGATAGCCCTCTTGCCCTCGTTGGGTGCAAGTTGTTTGTTATTTTATGTGCGGCCATTGAAGACAGTTGTGGTTGATATTCCTATTGATTCAATAAACCTTGGTTTCATAACTAAGGGAAATACTTACCCACATTATGATGCGATAAACTGTTCCTCTTAACGGAAAACCCAGCGCAGATCACAAGTATCACATCCAAATATGTGGAATCCATCATACGAGGGGTAGTACCAAAGAGAAGATGGTGAGGGCGTAGTTCCAACGAGGACGACAATGTTGAATGTTAATGAGCAGTGTGGTGGTGGAAAGTGCATAGGGCCACAACCTAGGGGGTAAATTAGAGTTGAAGAGCAATGTCCGGACGCATTCGTTGAGAGTGCGGAGAATGTGTTCAGCACAACCGTTCTGATATGAAGTATAGGGGCAGGTGAGACGAAAAATGGTGTCGTGAGAAGCAAGGAGATTGCGAACATTGACATTATCAAATTATTTTCTATTATTAGTGTGAAGGGAAACAATGGGACGAACAAATTGTGTGGTGACATATGCAAAGAAAGCCTCGAGTGTAGCTAAAGCATCAGACTTATGGCAAGGAGGAAATGTCCACACAAAATGAGAGGGGTCGTCAAGTATCACGAGATAATAAAGATAAACAGTGTTGCTAGCAACTGGAGATGTCCACACATCGCTACGAAGTAATTGAAACGGAAAAGAAGATATAGTCGTAGATGCACCAAAGGGTAGACGCACATGTTTGCCAAGATGACAAGCATGACAATTGTGATTGTCTACTTTATTACATGCAAAAGAAAAACTCCTAAGAGTATGACGAAGTGCGGCTGGGTTGGGATGGCCCAAGTGAGCATGCCACAAGTCCACACCAACGGCGAGGGCGACAACGGCGGCGGCAGTGGAGGATGATGGGTGGATCGGGTAGAGCTCCTTGGCACTATCACATCGGTGAAGAAACATCCGGGTGCCAGCGTGTTGGGGCATAGTTTATGCCTAAGTAATTTTGGTGATTGATGACAGTATCGTAAAGGACTAATCGTGTGTGTTAAGGTTTCAGATAACACACATCAACGGCACAAGACAACTCGCCTCCTCGTTCATGGAACAGAAGCACGGCGTTCTCTACGATTCTCTTTATTTTAGTCATAGGAAAGCTGTACTATTAAGAGGGGAATCGTAGGGGAAAGGTTTGGGTGGAATCAATCTTTGCACGCGCACACTTCACATATTTTCCCCTTGCCGGCAACTTTGGAGTGGCTCCCGCCTTTGTGTTTCCTTCATCTTTGCAAATGGTCCCCCAGTGGTAGTACCGCTGGGCCTAGCGGTAGTACCGCTGTCCCCAGCGGTAGTACCACTAGCCCTAGCGGTAGTATCGCTAGCTGGCGGTAGTACCGCCCCTGGTCAGCGGTAGTACCGCTCCAGGAGCTTTGTACCGCCTGCCTAGCGGTTATGCATGGACGAACCTTTTTGCGAAGACTTTCTTGGCGGTGGTAGTGCTTGCACTACTAGGGGCCCAGCGGTAGTACCGCTGCAGCCAGCGGTAGTACCGCTGGAGTGCCAGCGGTAGTATGCTACACCCAGCGGTAGTACCGCTAGTCACGGGCTGTGAGTGGGAAAACGGCTGGATTTTTCCCCCACTATATAAAGGGTTCTTCTAGCTGTGGAACCTTACCTCTCATCCTCCCAAGCTCCATTGTTGCTTCCTAAGCTCAAAAGTGCCTGATCTCTCTCCCTAGCCAATCAAACTTGTTGATTCTTTAGGGATTGGTTGAGAAGGCCTAGATCCACACTTCCACCAAGAGAAAAGTTGATTCTCCCACCAATCCCTTGCGAATATTGTTACTCTTGGGTGTTTGAGCATCCTAGACGGTTGAGGTCACCTCAAAGCCATATTCCATTGTGGTGAAGCTTCGTGGTCTTGTTGGGAGCCTCCAAGCTTTGTGTGGAGTTTGCCCCAACCTTGTTTGTAAAGGTTCGGTCACCGCCTTCAAGGGCACCTATAGTGGAATCACGGTACCTTGCATCGTGCGAGGGCGCGAGGAGAATACGGTGGCCTTAGTGGCTTATTGGGGAACATTGTGCCTCCACACCGCTCCAACGGAGACGTACTTCCTGTCAAAGGGAAGGAACTTCGGTAACACATCCTCGTCTCCATCGGTCCCACTTGTGGTTATCTCTAACCTTTACTTTGTGTATGCTTATGTTGTTGTCGATATCTTACTTGTCTTAATAGCTCTCGTTGTTAGCTTCATTAGGGTTCACCTCATTGTCATAATATTTGTGAACCCATATGTTGTTTACCTTAACTTGCTAAGTTTAATTAAAAAGTGGCCGTTGTCTATTCACCCCCCCCCTCTAGTCAACCATATCGATCCTTTCAATTGGTATCAGAGCAACGTCTCTTTATTAAGGGTTTAACCACCCGAAGAGTATGGAAGGCGAAGAGGGAATTAACCATGGGCAACCCGAGGCCATGGACTTGACTTCGGTCACAAGGGACGACTTGAATACGGCTATGGCCGCCCTCAAGACATCCTTGATGAAGGAAGTCAAGACCATGCTTAAAGAGTTAATTGAGGGTTTTAAAAGTTCTCCCGAACCGGCTATAGTGGTTAAACCCACCGTCACCGATTCGGAGGCCAACTCCTCTAAGGAAGCGGCTAAAGGTATGCGACCTTCCTCATCTCACGAAAAGGATGGGACTGGAACATATGCCTCAGTTCCACCCCCCATGGCCTATGGAGGATCCGTTCCCGCACCGCGTCTTAATCCTGTTGTTCCTCCTCCTAAACTTGTAAAAGGTGACTTTGCTAACTGGGTATTTTCTATTAAGTCTCATTTGAATCACAGCTCAACAAACTTGTGGAGAATCATCGAACAAGGATATTATCCCCATGATCCAAGCAACCTCACTCCAAGAGAACATGCAGACAATCAATACAATCACTCCGCTTTGTTCATTCTCCAGTCCGCAGTGCCACCTGAAGATCTTCCTCACTTGCGTCCCTTCACATTGGCCAAGGATTGTTGGGAGCATATTATGGTGTTGTATAAGGGAAGCTCAAGCATTCAACGATCCAACTATGAAGTGATACTTGATAAGGCCGATGAGTTTGTGATGAAGGAAGACGAGGACCCTCGTGATCTCTATCGGAGGGTGACTGCTATTGCTGTGGCACTCAAGGATCATGGGAGCAAGGATGTGGATGATACATGGGTCAAGCGCAAGTTTCTCAAAGCCATCATGCCTTTCAACAAAGCCATGTCATCTGTCATTCGTCAGCGGCCAGACTTCCACTCCTTGTCTTCCAGTGAGGTGTTGGATGAATTCATCGCAATGTCAATCATGAACGAAACAGCCGACAATGCACTTGCTCGTGTTCGCTCAAAGACAACTTCACCCAACCTTGCATTGAAAGCAAAAGCAATGCCTGAAGAAGAAGAAGAGGATGATGAAGAAGAGAGCTGCCCTGAAGACACAAAGTATGCCTATCATGAGCACATGGCTCTTGCATCAAGGCAATTCTGGGGCAACAAGAGGAACTCAAGACCCACCTTCACCAAGAACAACTCGAGTGGATTCAAACCCAAACAACGAGTAAGGACATGTTATAACTGTGGTAACGTGAGTCACTTCGTGGCTGAATGTCCCTATGAGAAAAGGGAAGATAACGGGGGCAAGCTCATTCGCAAAGACAAAACAAAATCATTTCCAATCAAGAACAACTTTGTGAAGAAACCCCACCCAAAAGGGATGGTGGCCCTTGAAAGAGTACCCTTCCGATGATGATGATGATGATGATACAGTGGCAACGGCAACTGTTGCTATTGCCACTACCTCTCCCCAGAAGGTGTCTCTCTTCAACGCCCCCCAACGAGAACCACATCACCAAGTGCCTCATGGCAAAAGGTATCAATCAGGGAGAACCCAAGAAGCACTTTGTTGCTCTCTTGGAACAACTGGGTGAGGCCACTGACCTCATTGAGTCTCATGAGGAGACCATCTCCGAGCTTCAGGGACACAGTCGTGACTATGCCGATGAAATTGCTGAATTATCTAATGCTCTAGAAAAGGAGCGCGCTCTTCGTTTGGCCCTTGAGGAGTCATATAACGATGACTGCGCTAAAATGCAAAAGAAACTAGATCATGATGTTGTTCTTACTCGTATGCTTAAGTCTGAAAAGTATGCTCTTGGGGTTGGCCATGACAGACTCAAAGAGGAGTTTGACACACTTGACAAGGCCCACAAGGTCTTGAAAGGTGTTCATTTCTCTCTGAAAGAGTCTCATGATCAACTTCAAGCAAATCTTACCAAGGAGATCTCTACTTGTCCTCCCTTTGTGTTAATTGATAATGCTTGTGCAACTAACCCCTGTTGTGAGCATGTACATCTTGTGGAGGAAAATGCCAAGTTAAAGGAGAAACTTGAGAAGGGCCGTGTGGCATGCATACAAGGTGAGAAGAGCCTGAACGACCTCTTGAGCACTCAAAAGGGTGTTGTAGGAAAGGAGGGACTTGGACTTACCTCCAAGTCAAAAGGTAAAAGGAGGAACAGGAACAAACGATCTCCTACCCTCATGGACATCTTTGTCAAAGAGGGTGAGGGGACTCAGAAGGTGAACATGAACAAGGTGGACTATGGAAACCTCAAGAAGGGCAAAACCATTCCTACTAACACAGCCGGCAAACTCAATTCTTCTTAGGTCTTATGTTGTGCTAGTGATGGGCATGTTTATGCCAGATTTGTTGGTTCCTACGATGAGTATATTGAATGGGCTATCTGGGTTCCTAAGACCCTTGTCTCTAACATGAAAGGACCCATTAAAAAATGGGTACCTAAAACCAAGCCTTGATCTATTGCAGGAGTTTGCTTCCGGTGGGGTGTCATGGTTGCTCGATAGTGGAGCAACAAATCATATGACCGGAAGCAAGGACTTAGTGGTGGATGTGCATCCTTCTCCATCTATGCCCACCCATGTCCAATTCGCCGATGCATCCTCGTCAAAGGTATTGGGATTTGGTAAGGTGGTCGTCTCTCAAGATTTATCTATTGAGAAGGTCATGCTTGTTGAATCACTTGCCTACAATTTACTTTCGGTTCGTCAACTCGCAATTATGGGTTTTTCCACATTTTTTAATCTTGATACTGTGGTCCTCCTAAGGAGCAAGACTCTTAAAGTAGCCTATGTTGGATATGTCGAAAATGGTCTTTATGTGGTGAACTTCTCAAAGCGACCCACTAAGACCGCGACATGTTTAATGGCTAAAGTTGATGTGGGCTGGCTTTGGCATCGCCGTTTAGCTCATGTCAATATGAGATCTTTGCGAAGCCTTCTGACAGGGGACCGTATTCGTGGACTAACAAATGTGAGTTTTGCTAAAGATCATGTTTGCAGTGCCTGCATTGAAGGAAAGATTCATGAAACTACTCATCGTCCAACGACTCTTATCTACACTAAGAGGCCATTGGAGCTTCTCCATATGGATCTGTTTGGTCCTCCATCATTTGATAGTCTTGGAGGCAGAAAGTATTGCTTGGTGATTGTTGACGACTACTCAAGATATACCTGGGTATATTTCTTTAAAAAGAAGAGTGAGACTCAACAAACAGTCATCAACTTTGCTAATGAAGCGCAACGTCAACATGAAGCAAAGATCTTGATGATTAGAAGTGACAACGGCACCGAGTTCAAGAACTACACCTTGGATGAGTTTCTAGGTGATGAGGGAATAAAACACCAATATTCTGCACCATATACCCCTCAACAAAACGGCGTGGCAGAAAGGAAGAACCGTACCTTGATAGACGCTGCAAGGACAATGATGGCAGAATTCAAATCTCCATATAACTTCTGGGCAGAGGCCATCAACACAGCATGTCATGCATCCAATCGGCTCTATATTCGCAAAGGCTTGAACAAGACTCCGTATGAGATTCTAACTGGAAACAAACCCAATCTCAAGTACTTCCGGGTATTTGGTTGTAAGTGTTTCATTCTCAAGAAAGGTGCACGGTTAGCTAAATTTTATTCTAGAGCACATGAGGGCATCTTTGTTGGTTATGCTACAAACTCTCATGCTTACTGTGTCCTCAACAAGTCCACCGGACTCATTGAGGAGACGTGTAACGTGGAGTTTGATGAAAATAATGGCTCCCAAGTGGAGCAAAGTGGTCTTTGTATTGTAGGTGATGAAATTCCTCCCCAAGCCATAAGAAGAATGGGGATTGGTCAAATACTCCCCATTGAGGAACCCCTTGTGGCCGAAGGAGAAGGACAATGCTCTACTCAAGTGGAGCCATCACCTCCACAAGTCCCACACGCTTACGATGAACACAGAGAAGCCTCTCAACAAAATGAACAAGCTCAAGGTCAAGATAAATTGCCCAACAATGATGATGTGTCTCGGGATATTCAAGCACTCCCCAAGACTCCGAACCTGCTCATGATCAAGATCAAGTGCAACCACGAGATCTAGACCAAGTAGAAGCACAAGGTCAAGATCAAGAGCAACCACAAATACAAGAACAAACTAGTGAACCTGCTCAAGTCGAAGGACAAGATGATCAGGACACTGTCTCACAATTTCCTTCTGCAGCACCAACAGTCGGCTCAAGACGCATGGGCAAGCAAAGTAAACAAGTCGATGATCCCCCGTTATCTAATGAAGAACTCTTGGAGCGTCGAGTAGCCAGGATTGCGAACAAGCTGAGAGTCAAGTCACATCTTATGAAGAATGTACTTGGTAGTTTGAAAAGGGGAGTATCCACCCGTCAACAGATTTGGAATTATTGTGAGCATCACGCGTTTGTTTCGTATTGTGAACCTCAACAGGTACAGGAAGCGCTCGATGATGAGGATTGGCTTATGTCCATGCATGAAGAACTTAACAACTTCGAGCGCAACCAAGTCTGGGATTTAGTGCCAAGACCAACGGAGGAACATAATGTCATCGGGACCAAATGGATATTCAATAACAAGCAAGATGCCAATGGGATTGTGATTCGAAACAAGGCAAGATTGGTGGCTCAAGGCTACTCCCAAGTCGAGGGTATCGACTACGGTGAAACCTTTGCCCCTGTTGCTCGTCTAGAATCTATTCGCATGTTGCTTGCATTTTCTTCTCATCATAACTTCAAATTACAACAAATGGATGTGAAAAGTGTCTTTCTTAATGGTCCTTTAAATGAGTTGGTCTATGTCAAACAACCCCCGGGATTCGAACATCCCAAGCTCCCCAATCATGTGTACAAACTTAATAAGGCACTCTATGGCCTTAAACAAGCCCCACGTGCGTGGTATGAGTATCTTACTGAGTTGTTACAAGATCGTGGGTTTGAAATTGGGAAGATAGATCCCCACTATTTTTACTAGGAGGGTTAAAGGGGATTTGTTCATATGCCAACTATATGTTGATGATATTATCTTTGGCTCTCCTAACATTTCCTTCAATGAAGAATTTGTTGCACTAATGACTGAGAAGTTTGAGATGTCCATGATGGGAGAGTTGAAGTTCTTCCTCGGGTTCGAGATTAAACAAGGTCTAGAAGGGACATTCATCAAACAAGCCTAGTACACTCAATACATGCTCAAACGGTTCGAGCTCGAAGATGTCAAACCGGTCAAGTTCCCCATGCCAACAAGATGCAAGCTTGACAGTGATCCCAATGGTAAAGCAGTGGATCAAAAGGTATATCGCTCCATGATTGGGTCCCTCCTTTACCTTTGTGCATCTAGACCGGATATTATGTTGAGTGTAGGGATATGTGCACGGTTTCAATCCGCACCAAAACAAAGTCATTACATGGCTATTAAGCGAATCTTTCGATATTTGGCTCATACCCCAAACTTTGGCCTTTGGTATCCCAAAGGAGCAAACTTCAATCTAGTTGGCTATTCTGACTCAGATTGGGCAGGAGATTGTGTGGAGAGGAAGTCAACGTCTGGAGGATGCCAATTCCTTGGTCGCTCATTGGTAAGTTGGTCGTCAAAGAAGCAGAATTGTGTCTCTTTATCATCCACCGAAGCTGAGTATGTGGTAGCTGCAAGTTGTTGTGCACAATTGCTATGGATGAGGCAAACTTTAAAGGATTATGGTGTCACTTGTGACAAAGTGCCTCTTCTATGTGACAATCAAAGTGCTATCAAGATTTCCCTCAACCCAGTGCAACATAGCAAAACCAAACATATTGATATTCGTCATCACTTCATTCGTGAACATATCAAGCTAGGTGATATTGAGGTTCACTTCATCCACACTGAAGAGCAACTTGCAGATATTTTCACTAAGCCTCTAGATGAAGCAAGGTTCCGGGAGTTAAGGCATGAGCTAAATATCATTGATTCAAGTAATGTGGATTGAAACTAGGCATGTTGCACCTCACTATGCATTCTATCTTGGTCTAGATGTGGGCATGGACATAGGGGGAGTGTTGTTCTCTCTATGAACTTTTCCTCCCCCCCCCCATTATGCATAAATCGATCTAGTCTTTCACTTTAGCCATTGTCAAATGGCACTTGTGCTTCAAAGACGAGCATTGGTCATGAACCCAAGGATAATTCTTCGCGGTGTCATACCTTTTTCTCAAACATAGGTGGCCTCGGCCACCGCCCCCCACCTTTCTCTCATATAGAAGAAAGGATGTAAAATGACAAGTCAGTATATATTTCTGGTGCTTTCTTCCTTTTCCACTTACTTGTCATTTTCCCACGTTCTTCTCTTATCCTAGGTCCCGTTGTGACATTTGCAGCGGTACTACCGCCAGGGGTAGCGGTACTACCGCCAGGACCCCAGCGGTACTATCGCCAGGGGTAGCGGTACTATCGCCAGCACCCCAGCGGTACTACCGCTAGGGATAGCGGTACTACCGCCAGATCCCAATCTAACACGACCTAACTAGGAAATTTTTAGGGTTGTCTCAAGGGGGAGCGGTGCTACCGCCAGGGGGAGCGGTACTACCACCAGGACCCCAGCGGTACTACCGCTGCATCCAGCGGTACTACCGCCAGGTCCACAGCGGTACTACCGCTGGCCCGTACCCCTTGGGCTATATAAAGGAGGGGGAGCCCGTTTTTCCCTGGCTCTTTCTTCTTCCTCGTGGCTCCTCCCTCCCCAACCCCGAAATCCCCCTATTTTGATCTCTATTCGTGGAGCTCCTTCTCTCTGTTGGATTGGAGGGTTTGCTCCACTTCTCCTTCCTCCTCCAAGGGCCATGAATCCCGGTAAAGCTCCTCCCCTTCTTCTCTTGGTAGATGTTCTTGTTCTAGGGTTAGGAGCATTGGTGGTTTGGATCCATGTCTTTGATCTTGTGCCTTGTTCTTGGATGGCATGAAGGAGATATTTGAGGGGAGTGTAGGTCCTATGAATCTTTGCTGTTTATTTTGCCATGCCCTAGGATTTACATGTTTTAGATCAAGCACTTGAACTATGTTTGGATTAGATCTAAAACTTGCTCTCTCTTGCCTAGGCATGTACTTATTTCGGTGGTACTTGTGATCCTCATGTGAGTAGGGCTGTGGTGGAGTTCTTAGTGTTCATACACAGCCCATGCCCCTCGTAAAATTCGTGTAGCCATATCTATGGGGTCTATTTTATATGTAAGATCTGAAAATCAAACCCCAGCGGTACTACCGCCGGGGTAGCGGTACTACCGCTAGGACCCCCAGCGGTACTACCGCCAGGGGTAGCGGTACTACCGCCAGGAGGATTCACTTTGTATTCTTTTCATGTGCTTGACAATGAGTGTTTACTTTTCTGCCTTTTCTAGTTCATTGCCTTGACTCTTTTTGTCGCTCCTTTTCGGTGTGTGTTTTGTGTCACAGGTGGTGCTCGCCGCTCGAAGGTACTACCGCTAGGACCCCCAGCGGTACTACCGCCAGAGGTAGCGGTACTACCGCTAGGACCCCCAGCGGTACTACCGCCAGGGGTAGCGGTACTACCGCCAGGAGGATTCACTTTGTATTATTTTCATGTGCTTGACAATGAGTGTTTACTTTTCTGCCTTTTCTAGTTCATTGCCTTGACTCTTTTTGTCGCTCCTTTTCGGTGTGTGTTTTGTGTCACAGGTGGTGCTCGCCGCTCGAACCCCTCACGGGACACGCAGTCAAAGCATTATCGCAACCCAGAGGCTCCAGAGGGCTCCGCCACTTCAGGTCTGCAACCCAAAAAGCAGGCCTTCAAGAAGACCGCTCACAAGGACAAGGGGATCATGTTGGGGAACGTCGCATGGGAAACAAAAATTTTCCTACGCGCACGAAGACCTATCATGGAGATGTCCATCTACGAGAGGGGATGTGTGATCTACGTACCCTTGTAGACCCTACAGCAGAAGCGTTAAGAAACGTGGTTGATGTAGTGGAACGTCCTCACGTCCCTCGATCTGCCCCGCGAACCGTCCCGCGATCAGTCCCATGATCTAGTGCCGAACGGACGGCACCTCCGCGTTCAGCACACGTACAGCTCGACGATGATCTCGGCCTTCTTGATCCAGCAAGAGAGACAGAGAGGTAGAAGAGTTCTCCGGCAGCGTGACGGCGCTCCGGAGGTTGGTGATGATCTTGTCTCAGCAGGGCTCCGCCCGAGCTCCGCAGAAATGCGATCTAGAGGAAAAACCGTGGAGGTATGTGGTCGGGCTGCCGTGAAAAGTCGTCTCAAATCAGCCCTAAAACCTCCGTATATATAGGTGGGAGAGGGGGAGCCTTTCCTTGGGGCTCAAGGAGCCCCAAGGGGGTCGGCCGAGCCAAGGGGGTAAGGTCTCCCCCCCCCCCAAACCGAGTCCTACTTGGTTTGGTGGGTGGAGTCCTTCTTTCCTTTCCCACCTCCTCCTTTTTTTTCTTTTCTCTTTGATTTTCTTCCTATGGCGCATAGGGCCTTCTTGGGCTGTCCCACCAGCCCACTAAGGGCTGGTGTGCCACCCCCAAGGCCTATGGGCTTCCCCGGGGTGGGTTGCCCCCCCCCCCGGTGAACTCCCGGAACCCATTCGTCATTCCCGGTACATTCCCGGTAACTCCGAAAACCTTCCGGTAATCAAATGAGGTCATCCTATATATCAATCTTCGTTTCCGGACCATTCCGGAAACCCTCGTGACGTCCGTGATCTCATCCGGGACTCCGAACAACATTCGGTAACCAACCATATAACTCAAATACGCATAAAACAACGTCGAACCTTAAGTGTGCAGACCCTGCGGGTTCGAGAACTATGTAGACATGACCCGAGAGACTCCTCGGTCAATATTCAATAGCGGGACCTGGATGCCCATATTGGATCCTACAAATTCTATGAAGATCTTATCGTTTGAACCTCAGTGCCAAGGATTCATATAATCCCGTATGTCATTCCCTTTGTCCTTCGGTATGTTACTTGCCCAAGATTCGATCGTCAGTATCCGCATACCTATTTCAATCTCGTTTACCGGCAAGTCTCTTTACTCGTTCCGTAATACAAGATCCCGCAACTTACACTAAGTTACATTGCTTGCAAGGCTTGTGTGTGATGTTGTATTACCGAGTGGGCCCCGAGATACCTCTCCGTCACATGGAGTGACAAATCCCAGTCTTGATCCATACTAACTCAACGAACACCTTCGGAGATACCTGTAGAGCATCTTTATAGTCACCCAGTTACGTTGCGACGTTTGATACACACAAAGTATTCCTCCAGTGTTAGTGAGTTATATGATCTCATGGTCATAGGAACAAATACTTGACACGCAGAAAAACAGTAGCAACAAAATGACACGATCAACATGCTACGTCTATTAGTTTGGGTCTAGTCCATCACATGATTCTCCTAATGATGTGATCCCGTTATCAAGTAACAACACTTGCCTATGGCCAGGAAACCTTGGCCATCTTTGATCAACGAGCTAGTCAACTAGAGGCTTACTAGGGACAGTGTTTTGTCTATGTATCCACACAAGTATTGTGTTTCCAATCAATACAATTATAGCATGGATAATAAACGATTATCATGAACAAAGAAATATAATAATAACTAATTTATTATTGCCTCTAGGGCATATTTCCAACAGTCTCCCACTTGCACTAGAGTCAATAATCTAGTTCACATCACCATGTGATTCCAACGAATCCAACACCTATATAGTTATGGGGTCTGATCACGTCTTGCTCATGAGAGAGGTTTTAGTCAACGGTTCTGAAATTTTCAGATCTGTGTGTTCTTTACAAATCTTTATGTCATCTTATAGATGCTGCTACTATGTGCTATTCGGAAATACTCCAAATATCTACTCTACTATACGAATCCGTTTCACTACTCATAGTTATTCGGATTAGTGTCAAAGCTTACATCGACGTAACCCTTTACGACGAACTCTTTAACCACCTCCATAATCGAGAAAAATTCCTTAGTCTATTTAGTTACCAAGGATAACCTTGACCGCTGATCAGTGATTCAATCCTGGATCACCCTGTGTACCTCTTAACAGACTTGCTACAATGCACACATCAGGTGCGGTACTCAGCATGGCATACTTTAGAGTCTACGGCTAAGGCATCGAAGACGACCTTCGTCTATTCTCTTTATTCTGCCGTGGTCGGGTTTTGAGTCTTACTCAAATTCACACCTTACAACGCAACCAAGAACTCCTTCTTTGCTGATCCATTTTGAACTCCTTCAAAAATTTGTCAAGGCATGCATCTTGTTGAAACTTCCATTAAGCGCTTTCGATCTATCTCCCTAGATCTTTGATGCTCAATGTTCAAGTAGCTCAATCCAGGTAGTCCTTTGAAAACTCCTTTCAAACAACCTTGTATGCTTTGCAGAAATTCTACATTACTTCTGATCCACAATATGTCAACCACATATACTTATCAGAAATTCTATAGTGCTCCCACTCACTTCTTTGGAAATACAAGTTTCTCATAAGCCTTGTACAAACCCAAAATCCTTGATCATCTCATCAAAGTTTATATTCCAACTCCGAGATGCTTGCACCAGTCCATTTAAGGATCGCTGGAGCTTGCATACTTGCTAGTATCTTTAGGATCGACAAAACCTCATGGTTGTATCTCATACAATGTTTGCTCAAGGAAACCGTCGAGGAAACAATGTTTTGACATCCTACATGCAATATTTCATAAATAATGCAGCAACTACTAACATAATTCTAACAGACTTTTAGCATCGCTATGAGTGAGAAAGTCTCATCATAGTCAACTGTTTGATCTTGTCGGAAACATCTTTGCGACAAGTCGAGCTTTTCTTAATAGTGACTTATCACTATCATCGTCTGTCTTCCTTTTAAGGATCCATCTTTACTCAATAGTCCTATGACCATCAAGTAGTTCTTCCAAAGTCTACACTTTGTTTTCATACATGGATCCTCTCTCGGATTTCATGGCTTCCAGCCATTTGTCGGAATCTGGGCCCACCATTGCTTTCTCCATAACTCGTAGGTTCACTGTTGCTCAACAACATGACCTCCAAGACAGGGTTACCGTACCACTCTGTAGTAGTACGCGACCTTGTCAACCTACGAGGCTTGTAGTAACTTGATCCGATGCTCGATGATCACCATCATCAGCTTTCACTTCAATTGGTGTAGGCGCCACACGAACAACTTCATGCGCCCTGCTACACACTGGTTGAAGTGATGGTTCAATAACCTCATCAAGTTCTACCACCCTCCCACTCAATTCTTTCGAGAGAAACCTTTCCTCGAGAAAGGATCCGTTTCTAGAAACAAACACTTTCCTTTCGGATCTGAGATAGGAGATGTACCCAACTGTTTTGGATATCCTATGAAGATGCATTTATCCGCTTTGGGTTCGAGCTTATCAGACTGAAACTTTTTCACATAAGTGCCAAAACCCCAAACTTTCAAGAAATGATAGTTTAGATTTCTCTAAACCTCAGTCTATACTGTGTCATCTCAACAGAAATACGTGGTGCCCTATTTAAAGTGAATGCGGTTGTCTCTAATGCTTAACCCATAAACGATAGTGGTAATTCGATAAGAGACATCATAGCATGCACCATACCAAATAGTGTGTGGCTATGACGTTCAGACACATCATTACACTATGATGTTCTAGGTGGCATGAACTGCGAAACAATTTCCACATTGTCTAAACTGCGTACCAAAACTCGTAACTCGGATATTCATTTCTATGATCATATCATAGACAGTTTATCCTCTTGTTACGACGAACTTCACTCCGAAACAGAATTGAACTTTTCAATATTTCAGACTTGTGATTCATTAAGCAAATACTCTAGTATCTACTCAAATCGTCATTGAAGTAAGAACATAATGATATCCACTGCGTGCCTCAGCACCCATTGGACTGCATACATCAAAATGTATCACTTCCAACAAGTTACTATCTTATTTCATCTCAATGAAAACAAGGCCTTGCTCATGTGGTATGATTTGCATGTCACTAGTGATTCAAAATCAAGTGAGTATAAAGATCCATCAGCATGGAGCCTCTTCATGCTATTTATACCAACATGACTCAAGCGGTAGTGCCACAAGTGGTACTATCATCATTACCTCGTATCTTTTGGCACCAATATCATGAACATGTGTAACACTACGATCGAGATTCAATAAACCATTAAAGGTGATTATTCAAGAAAATAGAGTAACCATTATTCTCTTTAAATGAATAATCGTATTTCAATAAACACGATCCAATCATGTTCATGCTTAACGCAAGCACCAAATAACAATTATTTAGATTTAACACCAATCCCGATGGTAGAGGGAGCGTGCGACGTTTGATCATATCAACCTTGGAAACACTTCCAACACGTATCGTCACCTCGCCTTTAGCTAGTCTCCGTTTATGTCGTAGCTTTCATTTCGTGTTACTAATCACTTAGCAACTGAACCGGTATCCAATACCCTCATGCTACTAGGAGTACTAGTAAAGTACACATCAACATCATGTATATCAAATATACTTCTTTCGACTTTTGCCAGCCTTCTTATCTACCAAGTATCTAGAGTTGCTCCGCCTCAGTGACTGTTCCCCTCATTACAGAAGCACTTAGTCTCGGGTTTGGGTTTAATCTTGGGTCTCTTCATTAGTGCAGCAACTGTTTTGCCGTTTCACGAAGTATCCCTTCTAGCCCTTGCCTTTCTTGAAACTTAGTGGTTTTACAAACCATCAACTATTGATGATCCTTCTTGATTTCTACTTTCGCAGTGTCAACCATCGCGAATCGCTCAAGGATCATTGTATCTATCCTTGATATGTTATAGTTCGTCACGAAGCTCTCACAACTTGGTGGCAGTGACTTTGGAGAACCATCACTATCGCATCTGGAAGATTAACTCCCACTTGATTCAAGTGATTGTCGTACTCAGACAATCTGAGCACACGCTCAACGATTGAGCTTTTCTCCTTTACTTTGTGGACAAAGAATCTTGTCGGAGGTCTCGTACCTCTCAACAAGGGCACGAGCATGAAATCACAATTTCATCTCTTTAGAACATCACTTATGTTCCGTGACATTTCAAAATGTCTTCGGTGCCTTGCTTCTAAGCCATTAAGTATTTTGCACTGAACTATCGTGTAGTCATCAGAAACGTGTATGTCGGATGTTCACAGCATCCACAGACGACGCTCGAGGTGCAGCACACCGAGTGGTGCATTAAGGACATAAGCCTTCTGCGCAGCAACGCGGACAATCCTCTTCAAAGTTTGCTACTATCAACTTTCAACTAAATTTTCTCTAGGAACATATAAAAACAGTAGAGCTATAGCGCAAGCTACATCATAATTTGCAAAGACCATTAGACTATGTTCATGACAATTAGTTCAATTAATCATATTACTTAAGAACTCCCACTCAAAAAGTACATCTCTCTAGTCATTTGAGTGGTACATGATCCAAATCCACTATCTCAAGTCCGATCATCACGTGAGTCGAGAATAGTTTCAGTGGTAAGCATCTCTATGCTAATCATATCAACTATACGATTCATGCTCGACCTTTCGGTCTCATGTGTTCCGAGGCCATGTCTGCACATGCTAGGCTCGTCAAGCTTAACCCGAGTGTTCCGCGTGTGCAACTGTTTTGCACCCGTTGTATGTGAACGTTGAGTCTATCACACCCGATCATCACGTGGTGTCTCGAAAGGAAGAACTATCACAACGGTGCACAGTCGGGGAGAACACAATTTCGTCTTGAAATTTTAGTGAGAGATCACCTCATAATGCTACCGTCGTTCTAAGCAAGATAAGGTGCATAAAGGATTAACATCACATGCAATTCATAAGTGACATGATATGGCCATCATCACGTGCTTCTTGATCTCCATCACCAAAGCACCGGCACGATCTTCTTGTCACCGGCGTCACACCATGATCTCCATCATCATGATCTCCATCAACGTGTCGCCATCGGGATTGTCGTGCTACTCATGCTATTACTACTAAAGCTACATCCTAGCAAAAAAGTAAACGCATCTGCAAGCACAAACGTTAGTTTAAAGACAACCCTATGGCTCCTGCCGGTTGCCGTACCATCGACGTGCAAGTCGATATTATCTCTTACAACATGATCATCTCATACATCCAATATATCATATCACATCGTTGGCCATATCACATCACAAGCATACCCTGCAAAAACAAGTTAGACGTCCTCTAATTTTGTTGTTGCATGTTTTACGTGGTGACCATGGGTATCTAGTAGGATCGCATCTTACTTACGCAAACACCACAACGGAGATATATGAGTTGCTATTTAACCTCATCCAAGGACCTCCTCGGTCAAATCCGATTCAACTAAAGTTGGAGAAACTGACACTTGCCAGTCATCTTTGAGCAACGGGGTTACTCGTAGCGATGAAACCAGTCTCTCGTAAGCGTACGAGTAATGTTGGTCCAAGCCGCTTCAATCCAACAATACCGCGGAATCAAGAAAAGACTAAGGAGGGCAGCAAAACGCACATCACCGCCCACAAAAACTTTTGTGTTCTACTCGAGAAGACATCTACGCATGAACCTAGCTCTGATACCACTGTTGGGGAACGTCGCATGGGAAACAAAAATTTTCCTACGCGCACGAAGACCTATCATGGTGATGTCCATCTATGAGAGGGGATGTGTGATCTACGTACCCTTGTAGACCGTACAGCAGAAGCGTTAAGAAACGCGGTTGATGTAGTGGAACGTCCTCACGTCCCTCGATCCGCCCCGCGAACCGTCCCGCGATCAGTCCCACGATCTAGTGCCGAACGGACGGCACCTCCGCGTTCAGCACACGTACAGCTCGACGATGATCTCGGCCTTCTTGATCCAGCAAGAGAGACGGAGAGGTAGAAGAGTTCTCCGGCAGCGTGACGGCGCTCCGGAGGTTGGTGATGATCTTGTCTCAGCAGGGCTCCCCCCGAGCTCCGCAGAAACACGATCTAGAGGAAAAACCGTGGAGGTATGTGGTCGGGCTGTCGTGGAAAAGTCGTCTCAAATCAGCCCTAAAACCTCCGTATATATAGGTGGGAGAGGGGGGGCCTTGCCTTGGGGCTCAAGGAGCCCCAAGGGGGTCGGCCGAGCCAAGGGGGGAAGGTCTCCCCCCCCCCAAACCGAGTCCTACTTGGTTTGGTGGGTGGAGTCCTTCTTTCCTTTCCCACCTCCTCCTTTTTTTTCTTTTCTCTTTGATTTTCTTCCTATGGCGCATAGGGCCTTCTTGGGCTGTCCCACCAGCCCACTAAGGGCTGGTGTGCCACCCCCAAGGCCTATGGGCTTCCCCGGGGTGGGTTGCCCCCCCCCCCCGGTGAACTCCCGGAACCCATTCGTCATTCCCGGTACATTCCCGGTAACTCCGAAAACCTTCCGGTAATCAAATGATGATGGTCATCCTATATATCAATCTTCGTTTCCGGACCATTCCGGAAACCCTCGTGATGTCCGTGATCTCATCCGGGACTCCGAACAACATTCGGTAACCAACCATATAACTCAAATACGCATAAAACAACGTCGAACCTTAAGTGTGCAGACCCTGCGGGTTCGAAAACTATGTAGACATGACCCGAGAGACTCCTCGGTCAATATTCAATAGCGGTACCTGGATGCCCATATTGGATCCTACATATTCTCGTTTGAACCTCAGTGCCAAGGATTCATATAATCCCGTATGTCTTTCCCTTTGTCCTTTGGTATGTTACTTGCCCGAGATTCGATCGTCAGTACCCGCATACCTATTTCAATCTCGTTTACCGGCAAGTCTCTTTACTCGTTCCGTAATACAAGATCCCGCAACTTACACTAAGTTACATTGCTTGCAAGGCTTGTGTGTGATGTTGTATTACCGACTGGGCCCCGAGATACCTCTCTGTCACACGGAGTGACAAATCCCAGTCTTGATCCATACTAACTCAACGAACACCTTCGGAGATACCTGTAGAGCATCTTTATAGTCACCCAGTTACGTTGCGACGTTTTATACACACAAAGTATTCCTCCGGTGTTAGTCAGTTATATGATCTCATGGTCATAGGAACAAATACTTGACACGCAGAAAAACAGTAGCAACAAAATGACACGATTAACATGCTACGTCTATTAGTTTGGGTCTAGTCCATCACATGATTCTCCTAATGATGTGATCCCGTTATCAAGTAACAACACTTGCCTATGGCCAGGAAACCTTGGCCATCTTTGATCAACGAGCTAGTCAACTAGAGGCTTACTAGGGACAGTGTTTTGTCTATGTATCCACACAAGTATTGTGTTTCCAATCAATACAATTATAGCATGGATAATAAACGATTATCATGAACAAAGAAATATAATAATAACTAATTTATTATTGCCTCTAGGGCTTATTTCCAACAGATCAATGTCCGCACAATGCCCCCTAAGGACTTTCTGCGGTTCCGCACTCAAAACCATTATCTCCGAGAGCGGGTTGTGGTCAAGAATGTTGAGCATGTTTGGGCAACGGATCACTGCAGGATCTACCATGATATTGTCATGAATTTCAAGAAGAACTTTGTCCCTGTTCAGTGGATTGACCTGGCTCACCTTCAGCGGAACCTGGACTATTTTGGTGATGCTCTTTCTCTGATTGACAAACTGGGCATCAAGGACATCATCACTTTCAAGACAGATTTTGACCCCAATGTTGTTGCCCAGTTCTATGTCACGGTTCACTTCTCTCCTGATGACGAGCGCTCCATGGTGTGGATGACTGGGACTCAGAAGATGACCGGTACCTGGCGTGAATTCATGGCATTCCTCAAGGTTGAGTTCCAGGGAGCTGACACTCCACTTGGGTCGCGTCCTCATGCTGCAGCTCCCACTGATAGGGCCCCCGCCAAGGACAGATTGCAGCAACTCTATGTGAAGAAGGGTGTGCTCCCCAAGCATCTGGACATCATGCATCGGATCTTCTGCAACACCCTCTTTCCTCGCATTGGCAACTTCGACGAGGTTCATGGCTCTCTGGCTGAGATGCTGCTGCTCTGTGAGGAGGCTACGACTAAGGAGTCTGTCCCTCTTGATATTTCTGATGTGATGTTCACTGAGCTTTGGAACTGCATCATGATGCGCAAGGTTCCCATCTACGGACCCTATCTGTTCGCTTATATCCGTCAAAAGTGGCAAGACACCTATCCGCAGGAGGAGTTATACATTCAGGCTGACTACATTGTGCACGATCTTGTCAAGCTTCGCGTCAAGGATAAATGGGCCAACCCATCAACTTCCTCTCAGCACATGGATACTGACACAGAGGCTGCTGCTGACAAAGGAACCGCCTCTCAGTCCCGCTCTTCTGCCATGCCATCTTGGGCCATCAAACTGCAGGATAAGATGGAGACTCTATTCTGTATGCACGCTAAGGGCCCGTACCAGACGCACGTGGCTCAGAAGGAGACCCGCCAGAGGCACAAGCGTGTCCTAAGGACTCTTGATGTTGACATCTCCAGCGGATCAGAGGACGACATCACTCCAGAGGCTACTTGGATGCAGGCTCAAGGTTACCAGTGGTCTGGCGCTGAGGAGGAAGAGGAGGACCAGGACGATCCGGAGGGTACCGATGAGTCTGACGATGCTGAGGATGAGGAGTAACCACCTGTGGCGTTAGGTGTGCCCCTTTTTGGTGTCTTGTGCCAAAGGGGGAGAGAGTCTAGGAGCTGGATTTGCTTTCAGAGTCGAACTTTGCTTTGCTTTGCTTTCTTTCGTGTTTTGCTTCGAACTTGGTTTGCTTCTAGTTTGCTATCATTTGTGAGACATGAATTTAAGTGAGATTTATTTCCATCATATGCTGTGAGTCATATGCCCCGTATTGTCATATATCTCTATCTTTTTGTTCTCATATTACTCTCTGTGCAAATCCGGTATTGTCATCAATCCACCAAAAAGGGGGAGATTGTTGGGGCATAGTTTATGCCTAAGTAATTTTGGTGATTGATGACAGTGCCGTAAAGGACTAACCGTGTGTGTTAAGGTTTCAAATAACACACATCAACAGCACAAGACGACTCGCCTCCTCGTTCATGGAACAGAAGCACGGCGTTCTCTACGATTCTCTTTATTTGAGTCATAGGAAAGTCGTACTATTAAGAGGGGAAACGTAGTGGAAAGGTTTGGGTGGAATCAATCTTTGCACGCGCACACTTCACATATTTTCCCCTTGCCGGCAACTTTGGAGTGGCTCCCGCCTTTGTGTTTCCTTCATCTTTGCAAATGGTCCCCCAGCGGTAGTACTGTAGTCCCCAGCGGTAGTACCGCTGGGCCTAGCGGTAGTACCGCTGTCCCCAACGGTAGTACCGCTAGCCCTAGCGTTAGTACCGCTGGAGTGCTAGCGGTGATACCGCTGCAGCCAGCGGTAGTACCACTAGCTGGCGATAGTACCGCCCCTGGTCAGCGGTAGTACCGCTCCAGGAGCTTTGTACCGCCTGCCTAGCGGTTGTGCGTGGACGAACCTTTTTGCAAAGACTTTCTTGGCGGTGGTAGTGCTTGCACTACCAGGGGCCCAGCGGTAGTACCGCTCGAGTGCCAGTGGTAGTACCGCTACAGCTAGCGGTAGTACCGCTGGAGTGCCAGTGGTAGTACCACTACACCCAGCGGTAGTACCGCTAGACACGAGCTGTGAGTGGGAAAACAGTTGGATTTTTTCCCCCACTATATAAAGGGTTCTTCTAGCTGTGGAACCTTACCTCTCATCCTCCCAAGCTCCATTGTTGCTTCCTAAGCTCAAAAGTGCCCGATCTCTCTCCCTAGCCAATCAAACTTGTTGATTCTTTAGGGATTGGTTGAGAAGGCCTAGATCCACACTTCCACCAAGAGAAAAGTTGATTCCCCCACCAATCCCTTGCGGATCTTGTTACTCTTTGGTGTTTGAGCATCCTAGATGGTTGAGGTCTCCTCGAAGCCATATTCCATTGTGGTGAAGCTTCGTGGTCTTGTTGGGAGCCTCCAAGCTTTGTGTGGAGTTTGCCCCAACCTTGTTTGTAAAGGTTCGGTCGCCGCCTTCAAGGGCACCTATAGTGGAATCACGGTACCTTGCATCATGCGAGGGCGTGAGGAGAATACGGTGGCCTTAGTAGCTTATTGGGGAGCATTGTGCCTCCACACCGCTCCAACAGAGACGTACTTCCTGCCAAAGGGAAGGAACTTCGGTAACACATCCTCGTCTCCATCGGTCCCACTTGTGGTTATCTCTAACCTTTACTTTGTGTATGCTTATGTTGTTGTCGATATCTTACTTGTCTTAATAGCTCTCGTTGTTAGCTTCATTAGGGTTCACCTCATTGTCGTAATATTTGTGAACCCATATGTTGTTTACCTTAACTTTCTAAGTTTAATTAAAAAGTGGTCATTGTCTATTCACCGCCCCCTCTAGTCAACCATATCGATCCTTTCAGAGCGTCCTTCACATAAAAACCGATGTCATCAAATTCAACGGTAAGAGGATTCTCACGAATAAGACAATGAACTTACACAAGATTTTTAATGAGGTCTCGAGAGACAAGCACATTAGACATGGTAATGGGTGTGGATGTAGAAGAAAAAAGGAGTATGGCCAACATGTCTGATATGTAAAGAGGAACAGTCGCCAACGGTTATGCGAGTGGAGGTGTTAATTAGAGAGGAGAACATGAGGTTACTGGGATGAGCTGACATATGGGTCGTAGCCCCCGTGTCCATGTAACAATCGCCACATCCACCGTAGTTGTTGGGCGAGGGGTCTGGGTGAAGATCAGCCAAGAGAGCTGGATCCCATGGCGCGGGCAGCAAGGCAGGGAGCCACCAGCTAATGGGGGCGCGGGCATCGCCGGTTAGCAGCCAACGGGACCGGGATGTGGCATCACAAAGTGCGCCTAGTGCGCTGGAGGCAGGACAAGGGTGCCCGGGGCAGGCGGCCACGGGACTAGCATGTGGTAGGCATGCACCACATCGATCTTTGCCAACCGTACAGGGTGGGGAGAGCTAGTGTTGGCGAGCCCCCCCCCTCATACCCAGACGGCTGCTGCTGCTGCTTGGGGTGGCCACCGCTGCCATGTTTTCCCCTGCCATGATGGCCTCCACCGTTCTACTGCTGGGGTGCGGGTGGCATGGGTGGCAGCGGGAAGAACCCTGGTGGGGGTTGGGCCACGAGATGACGAGACCGGCATGGCCCCGCCGCGAGAAGTGTCGGCAGCAAGCACGGTGTGTTGCACCCTATTCTTCACCTTTTGCATCCGTCGTTCCTCCGGCTTCAAGTATGCAACGGCGGTCTAAAAGGTGGGCTAAGGCAACAAGGAGAGATTATAAGAAAAGTTGCCCAAATCTTCATTAAGACCGACAGTGAGAGTGATGAGTGATGTTTGTTGTGTATCCCTGGCAACGGTACCAGAAATACTTCTGCTACTGCAACAAAAGACCTTCCAACGGCGCCAGAAATAGGAGTGTTGCTTGATACTCCCCAGCAACGGCACCAGGAATTCTTCAGCTACGGCTACGCCTTAAGGGACTTCCTAGGCAAGTATGCAAAGGATTTCCCCTGTGGCCTTGGAGCCTTGCGTTGGTGTTCCCTCGAAGCGGAAAGGGTGATGTAGCACAGCGACGGTAAGTATTTCCCTTAGTTTGAGAACCAAGGTATCAATCCGGCGGAAGAGTATCTCAAGATCCTGCACAAAAACAAAAGCTTGCACCCAACGCTATGAAGGGGTTGTCAATCCCTTATAGATTGTTTGCCAAGTGAGAACTGAAAGCAACAAAGTAACAAAGCAAAGTAAAAGCGGAGGTGTAAACGATGGATGTGAATAGACCCGGGGGTCGTAGTGTTTACTAGTGGCTTCTCTAATGAAAGCAAGTAGACGGTGGGTGAACAAATTACTGTCGAGCAATTGATAGAACTGTGCAGAGTCGTGACGATATCTATGCAATGATTATTTCTATAGGCATCACGTCTGAAACAAGTAGACCGATACTGTTAGCATCTACTACTATTACTCCATACGTCGACCGCTATCCAGCATGCATCTAGTGTATTAAGTCCATAAGAACAGAGTAACGCCTTAAGCACGATGACATGATGTAGAGGGATAATCTCAAACCAATGATAAAAACCCCATCTTTTTACCCTTGATGGCAACTGCTTGATGTGTGCCTTGCTGCCCTTACTGTCACTGGGAAAGGTCACCACATGGCAGAACCCAAAAACAAGCACTTCTCCCATTGCAAGAATCATAGATCTAGTTGGCCAAACAAAACCCAAGACTCGGAGAGACTTACAAGGATATCAAATCATGCATATAAGAAATCAGCAAAGACTCAAATATATATCATAATCTAATCACAAGTCCATCATTCATAGGATCTCGACAAACACACCGCCAAAGAAGATTACATCGGATAGATCTCCATGAAGATCATGGAGAACTTTGTATTGAAGATCCAAGAGAGAGAAGACGCCATCTAGCTACTAACTACGGACCCGTAGGTCTGAAGTGAACTACTCACGAGTCATTGGAGGGGCGATGATGATGATGAAGAAGCCCTCCACCTCCAAAGTCCCCTCCGGCAGGGCGCCGGGAAGGGTCTCCAGATGAGATCTCGCGGAAACGGAAGCTTGCGGCGGCGGAAAAGTATTTTTGAGGCTCCCGTGATTTTTTGCGGATTATTTGGGAATATATAGGGGCAAAACCTAGTTCAGGAGGCGACCAGGGAAGCCACAAGCTTGCCCACCGCCGCCTCCCCCCTGGTGGCGTGGTGCAAGCTTGTGGGCTCCCTGGGGCCCACCTGGCTTGGCCCAAAGGCTCCCTGGTCTTCTTTCATTCGGGAAAAAATCATTTCGGTGATTTTATTCCGTTTGGACTCCGTTCCAAAATCAGATCTGAAAAGAGTCAAAAACACGGAAAAACAGGAACTGACACTTGGCACTGAATCAATAAATTGTCCCCAAAAAAGATATAAAAAGATACATAAAACATACAAAGAAGACAAGATAACAGCGTGAAACCATCAAAAATTATAGATACGTTTGAGACGTATCAAGCATCCCCAAGCTTAACTCTTCCTCGTCCTCGAGTAGGGAAGTGATAAGAATGAATTTTTAATGCTTTCATGCTACCTAGCATAGGTGTCCTTTGTAATTCCTCTTATGTGACGTGAATGTTCAGATCCATTCGGTTCAAAACAATAGTTTGCTATTGACGTGGAAACAATAATAATTCAAGCAAACTAGCAAAGTAATCATGAACTTTCGAAATAACAAGGCCAAAAGAAAGTTATCCCTACAAAAGCATATAGTCTGGCTATGCTCTATCATCATTGCATGACAAATTTAAATCATGCACAACCCCGGTATTGGCCAAGTAATTGTTTCACACTTTTACTTTCTCAAACATTTTCAACTCTCACGCAATACATGAGCGTGAGCCATGGTTATAGCACTATAGATGGTGTGGAATGTGGTGTTGGTTGCAAGACAAAAAGGAGAAGATAGTCACATTAACTAGGCATATCAATGAGCTGTGGAGATGCTCATCAATAGATATCAATGTGAATGAGTAGGGATTGACATAAAGTGATGCACTAGAGCTACGAGTATGTGAAAGCTCTTAAAGAAAACTAGTGGGTGTGCATCCAACTTGCTTGCTCATGAAGACCTAAGGCAATTTTGAGGAAGCCTATCATTGGAATATACAAGCCAAGTTATATAATGAGAATTTCCCACTAGCTATATGGTGGTGACAAAACGAGAGACTCTCAATCATGAAGATCATGGTGCTTTAATATGCACAAGTGTGGAAAAAGTGGTAGCATAGTCCCTTCTCTCTTATTCTCTCTTTTTTTTGGTGGGCTCTTTGGCCTCTTTTTTATGGGATTCTTTGGCTTCTTTTATTTCCTCACATGGGACAATGCTCCAATAATGATGATCATCACACTTTCAACTCAAAACTTAGAGCAATTATGACTCTATATGGAATGCCTTCGGTAGTGTACCGTGGCAATGATCTAGCATGGCATAGACATCAATGGAAACACCATGCTAGCTATCTTACGATCATGCAATGGCAATGTAGACGTGGTGGCACATGTCATGGTGGTAGTTTCATGGCAATATATCTCGGAATGACTTTGAAAAAGCCATAGTAGGTAGGTATGGTGGCTGTTTTGAGGGAGGCTAATGGTGGGTTTTGTGCACCGGCGAAAGTTGCACGGCACTAAGAAGATAGTGATGGTGGAAGGTGAAAGTGCATCTAAACCATGGACTCAACATTAGTCATGAAGAACTCATATACTTGTTGCAAAAAGTTTTATTAGTAATCGAAACAAAGCATTCAATGCATACTCCTAGGGGAAGGGTTGGTAGGTATAAACCATCACGCGATCCCGACCACCACGCAAAGGATGACAATCAATAGACTAATCATGCTCAGACTTCATCACATAGCGGTTCACCATACATGCATGCTACGGGAATCACTAACTTCAACACAAGTATTTCTAGATCCACAACACCTTACTAGCATGATTTCAATATTACCATAACCACAACTCAAAACTAATTGAGATGAATCAAACTTCTCTAACTATTCAATGCACATGAAGGTGGAAGTTTTCGTATCCCTTTGGATAACTACCCCTTTTGAGACTACTTTCAAAGCATATATCAACTACCAAGCCACGCACCGCTGTGCTCTAAAAGATATAAGTGAAGCACATAGAGCAAAAGTATCTAGCTCAAAAGATATAAGTGAAGCACATGTGAGCTGAATTGTCTACCAAAAGATATAAGTGAAGCTCGACGAAATCACGGCGTGTGCATGTCTCTCTCTCTAGGTGTGCAGCAAGGATGATTGTGACACGACAAAAATAAAAGACTCCTATGATACAAGATGCTCCAAGCAAAAACACATAACATGTGGTGAATAAAAATATAGCCCCAAGTAACGTTACCGATGGATTGAAGACGAGAGAGGGGATGCCTTCCCGGGGCATCCCCAAGCTTAGGCTTTTACGGCATCCTTGAATATCTTGGAGTGCCTTGGGAATACCCAAGCTTGAAATCTTGCCACTCTTCATCTTTTTGTCCATAAGAACTTCACCCAAAACTTGAAAACTTCACAACATGAAACTTAAAGAGAAACTCGTGATAACATTAGTACAAGAAAGCAAACCACCACTTCCTTAGGTACTGTAGAAAACTTAAATTCTACTTGTGCTGATGTTGGGTTACTGTAATTTCAATATTCCATGGCTAATACCCCCCGATACTATCCATAGTTTCATCAAAATAAGCAACCAACACAACAAAAACAGAATCTGTTAACAGCAGACCAGTGTGTAGCAATCTGTATGTTTTGTATACCTCTGGTACATAAAAACTTCTGAAAAATTACGGAAGTCTGAATAATTTGTGTAGAAATCAGCAGAAAAAAGAATCAACTCAAAATCTCTTACAGAAAAAAAATGAAAATTCTTTTCGTGAGCAGAAAGTTTCTGTCTTTCCCAGCATGACCAAACGATCATCCTCAAGACTAATCATAACGGTTTTGCTTGGCACAAACGCAAAAAGAAACACAAAAAACACAATCATAACAGAATTATTAAAGTGTGGTAAACACAAAACAGAAAGAAAAAGGATAGATTCGTTGGGTTGCCTCCCAACAAGCGCTTTTGTTTAACGCCCTTAGCTAGGCGAAAGTGATGGAATCACGTATAGTCATCTTTGGTGCTCAAACCATAGGTAGCCCTCATCATAGATTCATAAGGCAATCTTATTTTATTTCTAGGAAAGTGCTCCATGCCCTTCTTTAAGGGAAATTGAAATCTAATATTCCCTTCCTTCATATCGATGATAGCACCAATAGTCCTTAGGAAAGGTCTACCAAGAATAATGGGACATGAATGATTGCAATCTATGTCAAGTACAATGAAATCCACGGGTACATAGTTCTTATTTGAAACAATAAAAACATCATCGATCCTCCCCATGGGCTTCTTGACAGTAGAATCCGCAAGATGCAAATTAAGAGAACACTCTTCAATCTCATGAAAACCAAGAATATCACATAAAGACTTTGGAATCGCGGAAACACTAGCACCCAAATCACACAAAGCATTGCACTCATAGTTTTTGATCTTGATTTTGATAGTAGGTTCCCACGCATCATGAAGTTTTCTAGGAATCGAGACTTCTAGTTCGAGCTTCTCTTCAAGAGATTTCATCATAGCATCTACAATATGCACGGTAAAGGCTTTGCTTTGGCTATAAGCATGTAGAGATTTTGCAATGGATTGCATCAAAGAAATGCATTCAAACAAGGAGCAATTATCATAATTGAATTCCTTGAAATCCAAAGTGGGAGTTTCATTACTACCCAAAATTTTGACTTCTTCTACTCCACTCTCCACACCTTTATCATCAAGATAGGTGGACTCCGAATCATCGGGGCGTTTTTCAACCAAAGTGGATTCATATCCAGCTCCTCCATAAGTAGGTTTGAAACGCGAAAACAAAGATTCAAGAGGAGACACACCAAGCACTTTAAGATCTTCGTGATTTGCATCACTAGAACGCACCCTTTTAAACCATTCATGTCTAGCGCGAACTTGGGCGGTTCTTTCTTTGCTCTCATTCATGGAGATACGCATAGCTTTCAAAGTTTCATCCAAGTTGATCTTGGGAGGAGCGCATCTAACTTTCAAAGCATCAATATCACAAGACATCCTATCAACGCTCTTAGCCAAATCGTCTATTTTGAGTAGTTTTTCCTCTATGGACGCATTGAAAATCTTTTGAGAGTTGATGAACTCCTTGATATTACTCTCTAGATCAGAGGGTAATTAGTTATGATTTCCATAAGTGTTGCCGTAGGAATTGCCATAATTGTTAGAGGAGTTACTAGGAAAAGGCCTAGGAACATAGTTTCCTCTAAAAGCATTGTTGTTGCCAAAATTGTTCCTACCAACAAAATTCACATCCAAACTAGCGTTGCTACTCTCAATCAAAGAATATAGTGGCATGTCATTAGGATCTACGGTAGCGTTTCTACTAGAAACCAAATTCATCAACTCGTCCATCTTAGCACTAAGCGAGTTAATCTCTTCTATAGCGTGCACCTTTTTGCTAGCAGGCGACCGTTCAGTGTGCCACTGAGAGTAATTGGTCATGATATTGTCTAGGTGTTTTGTAGCGTCTCCTAACGTGATTTCCATGAACATTCCACCTGAGGCGGAGTCCAAGATATTGCGAGAAGCAAAATTCAAGCCAGCATAAAAGATTTGTATAATCATCCACAAACTCAAGCCATGAGCGGGACAATTTCTAATCATAAGCTTCATCCTCTCCCAAGATTGTCCAACGTGTTCATGATCAAGTTGCTTAAAATTCATGATATCGTTATGTAAGGAGATGATCTTAGCCGGCGGAAAATACTTGGATATGTAAGCATCTTTGCACCTATCCCAAGAATCGATACTATTTTTAGGCAAAGAAGAAAACCAAGTTTTTGCGCGATCTCGCAACGAGAAAGGAAAAAGTTTCAACTTAATCACGTCATTATCCACAGCTCTTTTCTTTTGCATATCACAAAGCTCAATGAAGGTATTGAGATGGGATGCGGCATCTTCACTAGGAAGGCCAGAGAATTGCTCTTTCATAACAAGATTCAGAAGCTGCGTTTATTTTATACGATTCCGCACTAGTGGCGGGAGCAATCGGAGTACTAATAAAATCATTATTATTAGTGCTCGAGAAGTCGCAAAGCTTGGTGTTTTCAGACATGATGTCTTCAACAAACAAACAAGCACACAAGCAAGCAAGGAAACCGACACAGGGAAATGGAAAAAAGGCAAAAGAAAACGGTGAAGGAGAAAAGTGAATGAAAACGGCAAATCTGAAGTGGGCGAGAGGAAAACGAGAGGCAACTGGCAACAAAAGTAAATGCAAGAGAAGAGTTTGGGAGACCTACTTGGATAAATCTTGATTTCTCCTCCTCGGCAACGGCGCCAGAAAAACTTCTGATGTTTGCTGTGTATCCCCGACAACGGCGTCAGAAATACTTCTGCTACTGCAACAAAAGACCTTCCAACGGCGCCAAAAATAGGAGTGTTGCTTGATACTCCTCAGCAACGGCACCAGGAATTCTTCAGCTGCGGCTACGCCTTAAGGGAATTCCTAGGCAAGTATGCAAAGGATTTCCCTCGTGGCCTTGGAGCCTTGCGTTGGTGTTCCCTCGAAGCGGAAAGGGTGATGTAGCACAGCGACAGTAAGTATTTCCCTCAGTTTGAGAACCAAGGTATCAATCCGGCGGAAGAGTATCTCAAGATCCTGCACAAACACAAAAGCTTGCATCCAACGCTATGAAGGGGTTGTCAATCCCTTATAGATTGTTTGCCAAGTGAGAACTGAAAGCAACAAAGTAACAAAGCAAAGTAAAAGCGGAGGTGTAAACGATGGATGTGAATAGACCCGGGGGCCGTAGTGTTTAGTAGTAGCTTCTCTCATGAAAGCAAGTAGACGGTGGGTGAACAAATTACTGTCGAGCAATTGATAGAACTGTGCAGAGTCGTGATGATATCTTTGCAATGATTATTTATATAGTCATCACGTCCAAACAAGTAGACCAATACTGTCTACATCTACTACTATTACTCCACACATCGACCGCTATCCAGCATGCATCTAGTCTATTAAGTCCATAAGAACAGAGTAACGCCTTAAGCAAGATGACATGATGTAGAGGGATACTCTCAAACCAATGATAAAAAACCCCATCTTTTTACCCTTGATGGCAACTGCTTGATGTGTGCCTTGCTGCCCCTACTGTCACTGGGAAAGGTCACCACATGGCAGAACCCAAAACCAAGCACTTCTGCCATTGCAAGAATCGTAGATCTAGTTGGCCAAACAAAACCCAAGACTCGGAGAGACTTTCAAGGATATCAAATCATGCATATAAGAAATCAGCAAAGACTCAAATATATATCATAGATAATCTAATCACAAGTCCACAATTCATCGGATCTCGACAAACACACTGCCAAAGAAGATTACATCGGATAGATCTCCATGAAGATCATGGAGAACTTTGTATTGAAGATCCAAGAGAGAGAAGAAGCCATCTAGCTACTAAGTACGGACCCATAGGTCTGAAGTGAACTACTCACGAGTCATTGGAGGGGCGATGATGATGATGATGAAGCCCTCCACCTCCAAAGTCCCCTCCGGCAGGGCGCCGGGAAGGGTCTCCAGATGAGATCTCGCGGAAACGGAAACTTGCGGCGGCGGAAAAGTATTTTTGAGGCTCCCCTAATTTTTTGCGGAATATTAGGGAATATATAGGCGCAAAACCTAGGCCAGGAGGCGTCCAGGGAAGCCACAAGCTTGCCCACCGCCGCCTCCCCCCTGGTGGCGTGGTGCAAGCTTGTGGGCTCCCTGGGGCCCACCTGGCTTGGCCCAAAGGCTCCCTGGTCTTCTTTCGTTCGGGAAAAAATCATTTCGGGGATTTTATTCCGTTTGTACTCCGTTCCAAAATCAGATCTGAAAAGAGTCAAAAACATAGAAAAACAGGAACTGGCCCTTGGCACTGAATCAATAAGTTAGTCCCCAAAAAAGATATAAAAAGATACATAAAACATACAAAGAAGACAAGATAACAGCGTGAAACCATCAAAAATTATAGATACGTTTGAGACGTATCACTGAGCAGGAGCTTTTCGTTAACTTTCACGCCAAGATATCATTCGAGACGGTTTGGTAGAACCATGGGATGAGCCTGGCCTCGATGGCGGACCACTCTGAGTCGGCCTTCATGGTCGCATTGTTGACGGAGCCGTCAACGTGCTCAGTGAGGTAGTACTCGCGGAAGACAAGGCCAAAGTAGGTCTTCCATGCATAGTAGGATGAGCTTCCATGATCAAGGAGGATCGGAACACGGGCCTCGATGTTGAGCTCGCGGATGTCGGTGGAGAAGGGCTCAGGTCCGGCGAACATATTGGAGTTGACGGAAAAGGTCGACGGCAGCGGCGGGAGGATGTGATGGTGGAGGCCGTGGCGGCTCGGGTAGGTGGCAGCTGCAGCTAGGGTTTAGGACGACAGCGACAACGAAGATAGTGGCAACTGCGGAGAGAGGTGCGGCGGCTATAGCGACAACTATGGCCGCTACAACGGCAGTTACTGTTGTATGAAAGAGGGCGGCGGTGGGAGGCTACAGCGGCGGCGGCGGCGGAATGCAGATGCATTGACTCGAGGGTGTGACGAGGGCGGTAATGGGAGATAAGGTTGGATCAAAGAAACCCTAAACTCATACCATGTTGGATGAGAGAATTGAATTTGTTCCATTGATAATTTTACTGGTCGTGCAAGGGCACACACACACACACATATGTATATATATATACACCGTATATTCTAACACATGGTGCAGAATAACTATTCTCACATTACTTCTGAGTTGCATGGTTAACGAGAGTGCACTGCATCCCTATTGAACGAGCAGCGCAACGTCAGTAGAAAAAACTAGATGCTTTTTTTCTGCACTCCTTTCACTCCAATTTATAGACTGTGTGTCGGAACGAGGCATATAAATACCGTTGGATAGCTATGGAAAATGCGCAAATTCTCCATGTTGAACACTTTCCGAGATTCCTCGCGGTTTAAAAGCAGTTTCGAAAATGGTGGGCGCCTCGCGAATGGCACCAAGCGTATTTTCATGTTTTTTTCTAAACCTCTCGTCGGAACGAATCAATGTTACGGTGTTGGAAATATATCGTCGAGCCACAAATTTTTAATGTAGATTACACTCTCTAATTCCTTACAGTTTAAGAACAGTTTCAAAATTACCGAAACCCAGAATCGTGTTTCTCAATTGTTTTTTATTTTTTGGTACGATTTTCGCTGAAGTTTTTTAACCAATCTTCGAAATGAGGCATATGATACGGTGTTGGAAAGAAGTGGAATAGGTGCAACTTCATATGTTGGTCATTTGTTGAGATTCCTCGCGGTTTTAAATGAATTTTGAAAATAGTGTGGCTGCCTAAGAGTGGGAGCGATCGTATTTTTGTAAAAAAATTCAAACCTCTCGTCAAAACAATGCAAATGATACGGCATTGGAAAGATATCGACGAGGCATAACTTTTTCATGTAGAACACTCTCTCTAATACATTACAGTTTAAGAGCAGTTTTGATTTTACTGAAATGCGGACACTCTGTTTTTCGTGACATAAAATTCGACGTGTGAACTGCATCAGACCGAAGAACATACTGCTTCGGACTGAAGACCGCACTGCATCATACGGTCAAGTGCACTCCATGATTTTCTTTTATAGAGGTAAATTTTCTTATACGAATTATTCTGAGTTTTTGTTGTCTTTCTTTATGAACGGGAGTGGACCATAGAGACGAGGGCAAGTGAACCGCGACATATATCAAAGTGAACCGCATTATTATTTTGTTGTTTCGCTAAATTATTCTCACTTACATGTTGGGCGCAAGTGAACAACATCATTTTCAAAAGTGAACCACATCCAATGACCAAACACACTACAAGTATTGATGTAATCGGCTGAATTTTGAAGCACACGAAACAAAGTGAACATGTTTTGTATATGCACAACAATCTGCAAAGTTATGGCAACCAAACTACTTGATCACCCTCCACGCACCGCATTAACAACAAAGGTTTTTCCATAATGCACTACATCTATTTTTCTCAAACTACATGAGCTCGCACGGAAAAAAAGGCACGCACGTAAAAATTACAACTGAAGTGCATGATTAGACAGGCCACACTACACACACGCACGCATCGCGGACTACATGGCCACACCAATGGACTGAACGAAGGCAGGCTCACTGTCCAAACTGAACCTGAAAAACATACTGCGCCATCTTTGTTGACTCCATTTTTTTGGTTTACAAAATACGCTCGCTGTCCACATATGTTCTCTTCTCCTTCATTAGTGAGTGCACTACACTCTAATTTCCTCTTTTGCATTTTCTCAAACAACAAAATGAACTCTTAAAAGGATCAGACTTGCTCCCTTCTCCTTCGTTACTGAGTGCATTGCACTCTGTAACCAACCGCTCTACAAACCACAAGGGGTGTGAGTTGCACTGCCACGGTCACCACCCTCGCAGTCGACACGGTACTGCTGTTGGACCTACAAAACAGAGGAAGCATCACGAATCAAGTGAATGAACATCACACAGGGAGGGACGGGCAAGGATCTAGCCATCGAAGAACCCCGCCTCGCCATCACCACCGGAGAGCCCCGCCTCGCCATCACCGCCGAAGAGGACTACGAGGAGAACCAGGGAGGCGGCCCCAAGAGCCATCACTCTCCCGCTTGCCCCAATTCCTCTCCACACGTAGCACAGAGCCAAGGGAAGGGAGGGGACCACCGTCGGGGTTGAGCGAGGGGAGGTACACGCAAGGCATCGGGGCACCTTGAGGGAGTCCGGGAATAAGGGGCCCTCGGGTAGTCGGCTTGCTACGTAAAGGCCGACCTAATGGTCCGTACTAATTGGAGTCCGGACTGTGTGGTCATCTCGTATTCAAGGAGGAAAGCACCAAAGACTGGCGTGACGTCCAAGTAAAGTAGACTAGGTCGGCCCAGCCGCCCTCAGCTGGAGGTCGGTTTTATGTAACTCGGTCCAAGTAAAGTAGTGCATGCTTTCTTTTTAACATATCTTTTGTGTCATGGCAGGTGTGGAAGGATGCTTCATCAACCTGTCTACTGGCCAACAAATACTTGCTGCCACAGGAAGGGATAGAAATAATAACATCTATCCCATTGATTTTGGAGTTGTGGACAAGAAAGACACAAATAGTTGGACCTGGTTTCTCACAGAATTAAATACATCAATTGGTGGAGAAGCAGGGAGATTTGGTTATTACACCGTAATCTCTAATAGGCATAAGGTACTATCTTTGTTCATCATAGTAGTAGTTGTTCATTGGTAATTATTGTTGATATTTATTGCTTATTAGTAAGTATGGTAATTGTTGAAAATAGGGTCTTCTCAAAGTTGTGAGCCATGTTTTCCCCAATTGCAACAAAAGATTCTTCCTTAAACACATCTACCAAAACTTTCAAACAACTAGTTTTACGGGGGGGGCAGAATTAAAAAAGTACATGGATAAGGCAAGTTACTCCTATAGTGAACATGAGCATATGGATGCAATGGATTCTCTTAAACTTGAGTGTAAGGATGTTTGGGCTTGGTTAAATAAAATTCCTAGAAATGCTTGGGTTAGATTTGCCATGGACTTGAATTGCAAAACTGACTTAGTTGTCAATAATGTTAGTGAGGTGTTTAACAAGATGATATTAGATGTGAGGGGTAAACCAATAAAGACCATGGTAGATGGAAGGACCAAGTTGATGGTCAGCTTTAATGGAAATAGGACTAAGACACAAATTGCCAAGTGAGAAATATGCCCAACTTATAATGAGTTGCTTGAAGAAGCAAAGAAAGACTCTAGGAACTGTCAATCTTTGATGGTTGGGCCAAATATTTACCAAGTAACAAGCCATGAGAGGACCTATTTAGTTAACTTGTAGCAGAGGACATGTAGGTCTAACAAATTGGATATGACTACAGTGCCATGCAAGCATGTAGTCTCTGCTATTACCAAAGCCAAATTAAGGCTTAAGATTATGTGCATGACTTCTTCAAAAAGACTATGTATCTCGCACCATACAATCCCATCATGTTTCCTGTTTCCTAGACCTGATCTCTCGCCCAAGACCAAAACTAGAGACAAAGAACCTCCTGTTATGAAGGATAAACCAGGGAAGTAGTGAACAAAGAGGAGAAGGGGCAAGTTTGAGCCAACAACACCTAAAGATACATCCAGGATGACCTCAATTACATCCAGCAATTGTAATCTTGTTGGTCACAAATATACATCTTGCAAAAAGACCCTTAAGCCAAGCCTAGCAATGAGAAAGAATAGGCATCAAGTTGGCATTTGATGCCATACTTGTTGCCATTATATGTTTTGTAACACCTGAATGTATTAACTTGCTAGCTTTCTTAATTGCAGTCAAACACAACACATGAGGGTACCACATCTACTGTTGCAGCTTCATCTATTGTTGTGTCTTCTTCTGTTGTTGCACCAACCAAGAGGACAACTATTGCAGCTTCATCTGTTGGTGCACCAACCAGGAGGGCAACTGTTGCAGCTTCATCTGTTGGTGCACCACCAACAGCACCACTAATACGTCTCTGTCGTATCTACTTTTCCAAACTCTATTGCCCTTGTTTTGGACTCTAATTTGCATGATTTGAATGGAACTAACCCGGACTATCACTGTTTTCAGCAGAATTTCCATGGTGTTGTTTTTGCGCAAAAATAGAAGTTCTCAGAATGACCTGGAAATTTACGGGGATTTTTTGTGGAATATATAAAAAATACTAGCGCAAGAATCAACCGGAAGGGTGGAGCATGGAGCCCACAAGCCCACCAGGCACGGGCCCCCCTGGCCGTGCCTAGCATGCTTGTGGGGCCCACGTTGCTCCACCGCCTCCAACTCCAGCTCTATTTAGTCCCTTTCGTCCGAAAAAAATCAAGGAGAAGAGTTCATCGCGTTTTACGATACGGAGGCGCCGCCACCTCCTGTTCTTCCTCTGGAGGGCAGATTTGGAGTCCGTTCTGGGCTCCGGAGAGGGGAGATCGTCGCCATCGCCATCACCAACCTTCCTTCATCGCCAATTCCATGATGCTCTTCACCATTCATGAGTAATCTCATCGTAGGCTTGCTGGACGGTGATGGGTTGGATGAGATCTATCATGTAATCGAGTTAGTTTTGACGGGGATTGATCCCTAGTATCCACTATGTTCTGAGATTGATGTTGCTACTACTTTGCCATGCTTAATGCTTGTCACTAGAGCCCGAGTGCCATGATTTCAGATCTGAACCTATTATGTTGTCGCCAATATATGTGTGTTCCTGATCCTATCTTGCAAGTCGTAGTCACCTACTATGTGTTATGACCCGGCAATTGTGGAGTGACAATAGCCGGAACCACTCCCGGAGATGACCATAGTATGAGGAGTTCATGTATTCACTAAGCGTTAATGCGTTGGTCCGGTTCTTTATTAAAAGGAGAACCTTAATATCCCGTAGTTTCCATTAGGACCCCGCTGCCATGGGAGGGATGGACAATAGATGTCATGCAAGTTCTTTTCCCTAAGCACGTATGACTACATATAGAATACATGCCTACATTACATTGACGAACTGGAGCTAGTTACTTATCTCTCCGTGTTATAACTATTGCATGATGAATTACATCCGGCATAATCATCCATCACCGATCCAATGCCTATGAGTTTTTCCTACTAGTCCTTGCTACGTTACTTTGTCGCTACTGCTGTCACTGCTGCTACTGTTACTCTGTTGTTACTGATGTCACTGCTGCTACTATTACTCTGTCGCTACAGTTGTCACTGTTGCTACTGTTACCGTTGCTACTGTTGCTATCACACTACTCTGCTACTGATACTTTTCTGCAGATACTAAGTCTTTCAGGTGTGGTTGAATTGACAACTCAACTGCTAATACTTGAGAATATTCTTTGGCTTCCCCTTGTGTCAAATCAACAAATTTGTGTTGAATACTCTACCCTCGAAACTATTGCGATCCCCTATACTTGTGGGTTATCAAGACCTTTTTCTAGTGCCGTTGTCGGGGAGGCATAGCTATATTCTCTGAGTCACTTGGGATTTACATCTGCTGAGCACTATGAGGAATCCGAAAGATCCAAAAACTAAAGTCTTTCCCTCAACTACGAGGACAGGTAAGGAACTGCCATCTAGCTCTGCACTTGATTCACCTTCAGTTATGAGTAAGTTTGCGACACCACCTCCTGCTAGCAATTTTGATGTGTCGCCTGTGCTTGATGATGCTACTTCTGCTATCCATGATGCTTGTGATGATGCTATGCTTGATACTGCTTTCCCACTAGGTGCATTCCTTGATGCACAAATTGCTAGAGTTGCTGCTAGATGTGATGATACTTCTGAAACTGCTGAGATTATTGAAGTAGAACTTGCTATTTCGCCTGTTAGAACTAGCTCTCCTAGATATGAATTGCCTGATATGCGTGAGGGTTATGTTATGGAGGGAGAGATAGCTGAGGACTTTCTTGCTTGTAAGGATAGCTATGATGTTGAGAAGTTACTGCGTAAGTGGAAAGAAAAATCTTTGAACGCTAGGATGAAATACGACCCGAAGCTTGCTACTTCGCCTATCTTTGTGACCGATAAGGATTATGAATTCTCTGTCGACCCTGAGTTAATCACTTTGGTCGAATTTGATCCTTTTCACGGTTATGAGTCTGAAACGGTTGTAGCACATCTTACCAAACTGCACGATATAGCCACCCTATTCACGAGTGAGGAAAAGATCCGCCACTACTATATCCTTAAGTTGTTTCCTTTCTCGCTAAAGGATGATGCTAAGACTTGGTTCACTTCTCTTACTCCTGGTTGTGTGCGTAGTCCCTAGGATATGATCTACTACTTCTCTGAAAAATATTTCCCTGCCCATAAGAAGCAAGCTGCCTTGCAGGAACTATACAACTTTGCGCAAGTTGAAGAAGAGAGTCTCCCACAAGCTTGGGGGAGGCTCGTCCAGCTGCTGAATGCTTTGCCTGATCGCCCTCTTGAGAAGAATGAAATACTTGATATCTTCTATAATGGACTAACTGATGCTTCTAGAGACCACCTAGATAGGTGTGTCGGTTGTGTTTTTAGGGAACGAACCGTAGAACAAGCTGAGATCCTATTGAATAATATCTTGTGCAATGAGAATGCTTGGACTATTCCCGAACCACCTCCAAAGCCAACTCCTAAGAAAAGAGGTATCCTATTCCTCAGTCTTGAAGATATGCAAGAAGCTAAGAAATCTATGAAAGAGAAAGGCATTAAATCTGAAGATGTCAAAAATCTACCACCTATCGAAGAGATCCATGGTCTTGATAACCCGATACAGGTAGTAGAGGTAAATTCTCTTCGTAGATTCAATGAGAGTGATATTCCTTTTGATAAACCTACTAGCTTATGCCTGGATGAATTTGATAACTTTGTTGACAAACAACAAAGTTTCAATGATTATGTTAGCAGACAATTGGAACAGAATGCTCGTATGCTTAGTCATTTAAGTGCTTGTGTGGACAGAAACGTCAATGATCTTAAGCTCTTGAGTAAACATGCCTCTATGGTTACCACTCAAGTAGAACAAGTACTTAAGGCTCAGAATGACTTGCTCAATGAGTTGAATGAAAATTATGTTGGAGTCGTCTCTAGAGGTGGTAGAATGACCCAGGAACCTTTGTATCCTCAGGGTCATCCTAAGAGAATTGAACAAGATTCTCAATGAGTTAGCACTGATGCACCTAGTCATCCTAGAAAGAAAACGAAACATGATAGGAACTTGCGTGCTAGCAACCCTGTTGCTATTACACCCGAGAATCCAAACGATGTCTCTGTTTCTGATGCTGAAACACAATCTGGTGATGAACATGAGCCTAATGATAATATCAGTAGTGATGTTCATGTTGATGCTCAACCTAGCAACGATAAGGATGTGGAGATTGAACCTGTTGATCTTGATAACCCACAACCTAAGAATAGGAGATACGATAAGAACGACTTCATTGCTAGGAAGCATGGTAAAGAAAGAGAACCATGGGTTCAGAAACCCATGCCCTTTCCTCCCAAACCATCGAAGAAAAAGGATGATGAGGATTTTGAGCGATTTGTTGAAATTATTAGACCTGTCTTTCTGCAAATGTGTTTGACAGATATGCTCAAAATGTCTCCGTATGCTAACTACATGAAGTATGTTGTTACTAATAAGAGGAGGATATCTGAGGTTGAGATTTCCACCATGCTCGCTAATTACACCTTCAAGGGTGGAACTCCTAAGAAACTAGGTGATCCCGGAGTGCCCACTATACCTTGCTCCATTAAAGGCAACTATGTTAGAACTGCTTTATGCGACCTTGGAGCCGTTGTTACTGTTATGCCTCTCTCTCTTTATCGTAGACTTGAACTGCATAAGTTGACACTCACTGAAATCTCTCTGCAAATGGCCGACAAACCAACTGCTTTCCCTATCGGCATTTGCGAGGATGTGCCTGTTGTGGTTGTGAACGTTACTATCTTAACAGACTTTGTTATCCTGGATATTCCCGAGGATGATGCCATGGTGGTCATCCGTGGAAGACCCTTTTTTAACACTGCAGGGGCTGTTATTGATTGCAACAAAGGCAATGTCACTTTCCATGTCAACGGTAATGAGCATACGGTGCACTTTCTGAAGAAACAATATGAGTACATTGCATCAATGCTATCAAAAAAACTTCATCGATTCTTATTGGGAGCTTTGAATGCCCTATACCCACTGTTAAGGTGAAGTACGATTTGCTTGTTGGGGATATGCACATCCCCATTGAGGTAACCTAGTGGCTATTTGAAAATTCTTCATTTTCTTTTGCGATTCGAATTTTTTTGTCAAGGAGACTTGATCAACCTCATTGACGGATTTCTTTCGATGACCATGAGATGCATGAATCGAGGAGTCACAAACCTCTGTTCCAAGCTTTCACCTTCGGTTGCTTAGAAGAAAAATGATAGATTTAGCTTTAGTTTTTCCTATTTTCTGCTTTTAGTGTCCCGTAGAAAAGTACCCCGGAGATGGTTATTTCCCTCCTTGGGAGTAGACCAACTTAGGCCAAAAGCCTAAGCTTTGGGAAGTACATGTTTCTCACCGACTTTATATTCTTGCTTACACTTTCACTTTGTTAGTCACTGTTCACACTTTGCCACTGTATCATCCATGCTAGTTTATTTCTTTTTCTCGTTTTCTTCTCATGTGTTTGTCTAGTTTGAGGAAACCCAAAAAGATTTCTTGTTCTTCTTTTGCTTGTTCGGAGCTTTCCCGTGTAAATAGTTTTCTTTTTCTTTGGGTCAAGGTAGAAGACCATGGTTACAATGTTTAGTGGCTCTCGCATGCATATCTGTTTATCTGTCAAAGAGCCATATTACTTTGTCTTCTCCTTTGTGTTTGCCTGCAGATTCCAGCATAGTCCAATGCACGAACACTCTTATTATTGTTCACATCATTCGATCGTGCAAGTGAAAGGCAATAATGACGATATATGATGAAGTGACTGAGCGTGGAAAAGCTGGTATGAACTCGATCTATTTTGTTTTTGTAAATATGACTAGCTCATAATTCCTGATTCAGCTTTGTTGTGAGAGAAACATGTTCGCAATGACAACTTAGAGAGCATAGTTTCTGATGCCATGCTTAATTAGCTAGGAGCTTAAAATGGTTTGTCTTGGATGCCAACATGAATCTTGAGATGATTATGATGTAGTATGATAGGATGGTATCCTCCTTTGAATGATTCAAGTGGCTTGACTTGGCACATGTTCACGCATGTAGTTGAAACAAAATCAACATAGCCTCTATGATATTCATGTTCATGGTGATTTATGTCCTACTCATGCTTGCACTCAATGTTGGTTAATCTCAATGCATTTTTATGATTGTTGTCGCTCTCTAGTTGGTCGCTTCCCAGTCTTTTGCTAGCCTTCACTTGTACTAAGCGGGAATACTGCTTGTGTATCCACTTCCATAAACCCAAAGTTGTTCCATATGAGTCCACCATACCTACCTATATGCGGTATCCACCTGTCGTTCCAAGTAAATTTGCATGTGCCACTCTCTAAACCTTCAAGAAATAATCTGTTTTGCATGCCTAAACCACTCATGTGGTGACAAGGGGCGATCAGTATCTTCCATGTTAGGCGTGTTATCCTCGATATGTGTTTATTCACTATCATTCACGAGAAAGGGGCTGGTAATTGGAATGCCCAGTTCCATGCTCAAATCGAAAAGATAATTGCAAACAAAACTCCCCCTGGGTTGATGTTGGTATGGATGGCACCCGAGTATTTGGCTAGTCGTGGAGTGTGATTGATCGGTGGTGGGGGAGTCAAAACTTTACTTTTATGTTTGGGAACCGCCTATAGTATGTGTAGCATGGAAGATGGTGAAAACTCTTGGTCATTGCGTTGACAATGAAAGCATGCCACCCAAAATTATTATCTTTGTTTTAAAAGCTTGAGCTCTGGCACCTCTGCAAATCAATGCTTCCCTCTGCGAATGGCCTATCTATTTATGTTCCTGTTGAGTCATCCGCTTCTTATAAAAGCATCAATTAGAGAGCACCTCTGTCATTTTTATGCTTTGACTTTAACTGATACTGAGTATGACTGTGACTGGATCTTCTTTGCCATGAATTACAATGTTTAGTCAACCCTTGGTCTTTGAAGGTGCTCTGCATTTATGTTTTGCGGTCTCAGAAATAGCTAGCGAGATACCATCTGTTCACACTACTTCATGATTGTCTTGATTGAAGTGTTGACGTTTGAAACTTACTATTATTGCGCGCTAGTTGATTATGGCATTGATATGAGTTTACCGTGAGACCTAGATGTCATTTTCTTATGTGATTAGCTTACGATCTTGCTGAAAATCTGAATATGAGTTAGACAAAGTTGCAACAACAAGATCAAACAGAGTTCGTAAAAGTTTTTCTTTTGTCTCTTTCAGTTTGTCAACTGAATTGCTTGAGGACAAGCAAGGCTTTAAGCTTGGGGGAGCTGATACGTCTCCGTTGTATCTACTTTTCCAAACTCTTTTGCCCTTGTTTTGGACTCTAATTTGCATGATTTGAATGTAACTAACCCGGACTAACGTTGTTTTCAGCAGAATTGCCATGGTGTTGTTTTTGCTCAGAAATAAAAGTTATCGGAATGACCTGGAAATTTACGGGGATTTTTTGTGGAATATATAAAAATAGTGGCGCAAGAATCAACCGGAGGGGTGGAGCGTGGAGCCCACAAGCCCGCCAGGTGCGGGCCCCCCTGGCTGCGCCTAGTAGGCTTGTGGGGCCCACGTTGCTCCACCGCCTCCAACTCCAGCTCTATTTAGCCCCTTTCGTCCGGAAAAAAATCAAGGAGAAGAGTTCATCGCGTTTTACGATACGGAGGCGCCGCCACCTCCTGTTCTTCCTTTGGAGGGCAGATCAGGAGTCCGTTCTAGGCTCCAGAGAGGGGAGATCGTCGCCATCGTCATCACCAACCTTCCTTCATTGCCAATTCCATGATGCTCTTCACCGTTCGTGAGTAATCTCATCGTAGGCTTGCTGGACGGTGATGGGTTGGATGAGATCTATCATGTAATCGAGTTAGTTTTGATAGGGATTGATCCCTAGTATCCACTATGTTCTAAGATTGATGTTGCTACTACTTTCCCATGCTTAATGCTTGTCACTAGGGCCCGAGTGCCATGATTTCAGATCTGAACCTATTATGTTGTCGCCAATATATGTGTGTTCTTGATCCTATCTTGCAAGTTGTAGTCACCTACTATGTGTTATGACCCGGCAACCCCGGAGTGACAATAGCCGGAACCACTCCCGGAGATGACCATAGTATGAGGAGTTCATGCATTCACTAAGTGTTAATGCGTTTGTCCGGTTCTTTATTAAAAGGAGAACCTTAATATCCCGTAGTTTCCATTAGGACCCCGCTGCCACGGGAGGGATGGAATAGATGTCATGCAAGTTCTTTTCCCTAAGCATGTATGACTACATACGTAATACATGCCTACATTACATTGACGAACTGGAGCTAGTTACTTATCTCTCCGTGTTATAACTGTTGCATGATGAATAACATCCGGCATAATCATCCATCACCGATCCAATGCCTACAAGTCTTTCCTACTGGTCCTTGCTACGTTACTTTGTCGCTACTACTGTCACAGCTACTACTGTTACTCTACTGTTATTGTTGTCACTGCTGCTACTGTTACTCTGTCGCTACTGTTGTCACTGCTGCTACTGTTACCGTTGCTACTGTTGCTATCACACTACTCTGCTACTGATACTTTTCTGCAGATACTAAGTCTTTCAGGTGTGGTTGAATTTGCAACTCAACTGCTAATACTTGAGAATATTCTTTGGCTTCCCCTTGTGTCGAATCAACAAATTTGGTTTGAATACTCTACCCTCGAAAACTATTGCGATACCCTATACTTGTGGGTTATCAACCACCAATAGCTCCAGCAAGCACACGAGTTGTAGCAACAAGGAGAGCTTCAACAGTTGCAGCACGCACCTCTAGAGCTCGAGCAAGCAGCGAAAGCAGCACATCAGCTGCAGCAACAAGGAGAGCTTCAATAGCTGCAGCAGGCACCTCAAGAACTCCAGCAAGCAGGGCAAGCAACACATCAACAACATCAACCAGGAGAGCTACAAGTGATGTTGGAGCACCCTTCTTGCCACCAAGACAGAGAAAGAAACCAACAAGGCTGAAGGATTACTTTTATGCCTCGGGGAACTAATGTGAGTATTTAACCAAAAACTACCATAATTCACGCAAACGTGCCCACGAACTACCACAATACGATTTTGTGCGAAAAACTACCACATTCAGCCTAATTAGTGGCAAAAAACTACCAAATCATGTAATTGTCCGATTACCCATGTTTAATCATATTTCTGACAACCAGAGCCCACATTTCAGGTGCCAGCGTGGCCACGCGCGTCGACGGTCCTTAACACGCGGGCAGAGCAGTGAGGGGGCGGAGCCGCGCCACCACTGGGACCAGCTTTCCGCGTCGCCCTTTGATACATCTCCAACGTATCTATAATTTTTTATGGTTCCATGTTATTATCTTGTCAAACTTTGGATGTTTTGTATGCCTTTTATATATTTTTTGGGACTAACTTATTAACTCAGTGCCAAGTGTCAATTCCTGTTTTTTCCGTGTTTTTGACCCTTTTCATAGGAGGATTTTAAACGGTGTCCAAACGGAATAAAACTTCTGAAAAGAATTTTTTCGAAACAGAAGATACGCAGGGGACGTGAGAACCAAGGCAGAGGCCACCAGGGGAGGCCACAAGCCCCCTAGGCGCGGCCAGGGGGGCCGCGCCTAGCAGGCTTGTGGGCCCCCTGTGGTTCGTCTGCCCTACCTCTTCCGCCTATAAATTCCTGAAAATCCAAAACTGCGCGAGAGATCCACGAAAATACTTTTCCGCCGCCGCAAGCTTCTGTCTCCGCAAGATCCCATCTGGGGCATGTTCTCGTGCCCTACTAGAGGGGGGATTTGGATACGGAGGGCTTCTTCATCAACACCATGACCTCTCTGATCATGCGTGAGTAGTTCACGATAGACCTTCGGGTCCATAGCTAGTAGCTAGATGGCTTCTTCTCTCTCTTGGATCTTCAATACAAAGTTATCCATGATCTTCATGGAGATCTATCCGATGTAATCTTCTTTGCGGTGTGTTTGTCGAGATCCGATGAATTATGGATTTATAATCAGATTATCTATGAATCTTATTTGAGTTTCTTCTGATCTCTTATATGCATGATTTCATATCCTTGTAATTCTCTTAGAGTTGTGGGTTTTGTTTGGCCAACTTGATCTATGATTCTTGCAATGGGAGAAGTGCTTGGTTTTGGGTTCATACCGTGCGGTGACCTCACCCAGTGACAGAAGGGGTAGCGAGGCACACATCGTGTTGTTGCCATCAAGGGTAAAAAGATGGGGTCTACATCATTGGTTTGAGTTTACCCTCTACATCATGTCATCTTGCTTAAGGCGTTACTCTGTTCGTCATGAACTCAATACACTAGATGCATGCTGGATAGCGGTCGATGTGTGGAGTAATAGTAGTAGATGCCGAAAGTATCGGTCTACTTGTCTCGGACATGGTGCCTATATGTATGATCATTGGCTTAGATATCGTCATGACTTTGCGCGGTTCTATCAATTGCTCGACAGTAATTTGTTCACCCACCGTACTATTTGCTATTTTGAGAGAAGCCTCTAGTGAACACTATGGCCCCCGGGTCTACTTCACCTCATATTTTCAGCCTTATACTTTTACTTTGTTGCACGCCTTCAGATCTCACTTTGCAATCAATCTTAAAGGGATTGACAACCCCTTTATAGCGTTGGGTGCAAGCTCGTTGTGTTTGTGCAGGTACTCTCGACACTTGGCTTGATTCTCCTACTGGATTGATACCTTGGTTCTCAAACTGAGGGAAATACTTACTGCTCCTGTGTTGCATCACCCTTTCCTCTTCTAGGGAAAACCAACGCAAGCTCAAGAGGCAGCAGAAGGATTTCTAGCGCCGTTGTCGGGGAGGATCAAGTTCTAGGTGAAGCTCATCCAATTAAGTGTCGCAAACTTATCTCTTGCATTTACTTTTTTGCCTCTCGTTTTCCTCTCCCCCACTTCTGAAAAACAAAAAAAATTACAAAAATATTTGCCTTTTTCGTTCGCCCTTTTTTCTCGCTTGCTTTCTGTTCGATTGTGTGCTTGTTTGCTTGCTGAAGTCACCATGACTGAAAACACCAAACTTTGTGACTTCTTGAAAACTAATAATAATGATTTTATTAGTACTCCGATTGCTCCCGCCACTAGTGCGGAATCATACGAAATCAATGTTGCTTTGCTGAATCTTGTTATGAAAGAGCAATTCTTCGGCCTTCCTAGTGAAGATGCTGCATCCCATCTTAATACCTTCATTGAGCTTTGTGATATGCAAAAGAAGAAATATGTGGATAATGATGTGATTAAATTGAAGCTTTTTCCTTTCTCGTTGCGGCATCGAGCAAAAACTTGGTTTTCATCTTTGCCCAAAAATAGTATTGATTCTTGGAACAAGTGCAAAGATGCTTATATATCCAAGTATTTTCCGCCGGCTAAGATTAACTCTCTCCGTAATGATATCATGAATTTTAAGCAACTTGATCATGAACATGTTGCACAACCTTGGGAGAGAATGAAATTGATGATTAGAAATTGTCCCGCTCATGGCTTGAGTCTTTGGATGATTATATAAATCTTCTACGCTGGCTTGAATTTCGCTTCTAGGAATATCTTGGACTCCGCCTCAGGTGGAACGTCCATGGAAATCACATTAGGAGAAGCCACAAAACTCCTAGACAATATCATGACAAACTACTCTCAGTGCCACACTGAAAGGTCACCTACTAGTAAGAAGGTACACGCTATAGAAGAAATTAACTCATTGAGTGCTAATATGGATGAGTTAATGAATTTGGTTGCTACTAGAAGTGCTCCTTTAGATCCTAATGATATGCCCTTGTCTTCCTTGATTGAGAGTAGCAATGCGAGCTTGGACGTTAATTTTGTTGGTAGGAATAATTTTGGCAACAACAAAGCTTTTAGAGGAAACTATGTTCCTAGGCCTTTTCCTAGTAACCCCTCTAATAACTTTGGCAACTCCTACAACAATACTCATGGAAATTACAATAAATTACCCTCTGATCTAGAGAGTTATATCAAAGAGTTTATCAACTCGCAAAAGGTTTTCAATGCGTCCATAGAGGAAAAACTACTCAAAATTGGTGACTTGGCTAGGAGCGTTGATAGAATGTCTATTGATATTGATGCTTTGGAAGTTATATGTGCTCCTCCCAAGATCAATATGGATGAAACTTTGAAAGCTATGCGTGTTTCCACGAATGAGAGCAAAGAAAGAACCGCCCAAATCCGTGCTAGACATCAATGGCTTAAAAAGGCATGTTCTCGTGATAAGAATCACGATCTTAAAGTGCTTGGTGTGACTCCCATTGAATCCTTGTTTTCTAGTGCCAAACCTAATGATGATGGGGCTGGATATGAATCCACTTTGGTTGAAAAACGCCCCAATAATTCGGAGTCCATCTATCTTGATGCTAAGAGGAGTGAAAGTGGAGTAGAAGATATCACAACTTTGAGTAGTAATGAAACTACTACTTTGGATTTCAAGGAATTCAATTATGATAGTTGCTCCTTGATTGAATGCATTTCCTTGATGCAATCCATGCTAAACTCTCCACACGCTTATAGCCAAAACAAGGCCTTTACCCATCATATCGTCGATGCTATGATAAAATCTCTTGAAGAGAAACTTGAGTTGGAACTTTCTATACCTAGAAAGCTTCATGATGAGTGGGAACCTACTATCAAAATCAAAATCAAAAACTATGAATGCAATGCTTTGTGTGATTTGGGTGGTAGTGTTTCCGCGATTCCAAAGTCTTTATGTGATGTTCTAGGCTTTAATGAGATTGAGGAGTGCTCTCTTAATTGCAATCCTACATGCCCTATCATTCTTGGTAGACCTTTCCTAAGGACTATTGGTGCTATCATTGATATGAAGGAAGGGAATATTAGATTTCAGTTTCCTTTAAAGAAGGGCATGGAGCATTTTCCTAGAAAGAAAATAAGATTGCCTTATGAATCCATGATGAGGGCTACTTATGGTTTGAGCACCAAAGACGACGATACGTGATTCCATCACCTTATGCCTAGCTAAGGGCGTTAAACAATAGCGCTTGTTGGGAGGCAACCCAATGAATTTATCTTTTTCTTTCTGTTTTGTTGCGTCCACACCATCATAATTATGTTATGATTGTGTTTTTTGTGTTTCTTTTTGTGTTTGAGCCAAGCAAAACCTTTATGACTAGTTTGGTGATGGTTGTTTGATCCTGCTAGAAAAAGACAGAAACTTTCCGCTCACGAAATTATTTTTTTCATTTTTATTCAGAAAGAGCTTTTGAGTTGATTCTTTTTGTTGCTGGTTGATATGCCTTTTTTCCAGGTTGTCCTAATTTTTAAGAATTTTTTAGGTACCAGAAGTATACGAAGTATACAGATTGCTACAGACTGGTCTGTTTTTGACAGATTCTGTTTTTGTTGTGTTGGTTGCTTGTTTTGATGAAACTATGGATAGTATCGGGGGTACTAGCCATGGAAAAGTGAGAATACAGTAATCTAACACCAATATAAATATAAATCAAGATTTCTAGAGTACCTAAAGAGGTGGTAGTTTGTTTTCTTGTGCTAATGATATCACGAGTTTCTGTTTAAGTTTTGTGTTGTGAAGTTTTCAAGTTTTGGGTGATGCTCTCATGGACAAAGGGATAAAGAGTGGAAAGCTCTCAAGCTTGGGGATGCCCAAGGAATCCCAAGCCAAATTCAAGGACACCAAAAAGCCTAAGCTTGGGGATGCCCCGGGAAGGCATCCCCTCTTTCGTCTTCAATCCATCGGTAACATTACTTGGAGCTATATTTTTATTCACCACATGATATGTGTTTTGCTTGGAGCGTCTTGTATCGTAGGAGTCTTTTATTTTTGTTGTGTCACAATCATCCTTGCTGCACAACTTTTGATAGAGAGACACACTCATCATGAATTTGCTAGAATACTCATTGTGCTTCACTTATATCTTTTGAGCTAGGCAATTTTGCTCTATGTGCTTCACTTGATCTTTTAGAGCACGGCGCTGCGTAACTTGGTAGTTGGCTTGTGCTATGAAAGTAGTCCCAAAGGTGATAGGTATCCAAAGAGGATACAATAAAATTCCATCTTCATGTGCATTGAGTAGAAAGAGAAGTTTGATTCCTCTCAATTAGTTTTGAGACGTGGATTTGGTAATATTAAGAGTTATGTTAGTAGGGTGTTGTGAATCTAGAAATACTTGTGTTGAAGTTAGTGATTCCCGTAACATGCACGTATGGTGAACGCTATGTTAGGAAGTCGGAGCATAATTGATCTATTGATTGTCATCCTTTGTGTTGCGGTCGGGATCGCGCGATGGTTAACACCTACCAACCCTTCCCCTAGGAGTATGCATTTAGCACTTTGTTTCGATTACTAATAAAAAATTTCGCAACAAGTATGTGAGTTCATGACTAATGTGAGTCCATGGTATAGATGCACTTTCACCTTCCACCATTGCTAGCCTCTTTAGTATCGTGCAATTTTTGCGAGTGCACAAACCCACCATATGCCTTCCTCAAAACAGCCACGATACCTACCTACTATGGCATTTTCATAGCCATTCCGAGATATATTGCCATGCAACTCCCACCGTTCCGTCTCATGGCTTGTGTCGTCACTCTCATATTGCCATTGCATGATCATAAGATAGCTAGCGAGATATTTCAACATCATACGCCAAGCTAGATCGTTGCACATCCCGGTACACTGTCGGAGGCATTTCCTATAGAGTCATCATCGTTCTAAGCTTTGAGCTGTGTGTAAATAAAAGTGTGATGATCATCATTATTAGAGCATTGTCCCATGTGACGAAATAAAAAAAAGAGGCCAAAGTTGCCCACAAAAAAGAGATATGGAAAGAGGCCAAAGTTGCCCACAAAAAAGAGATATGGAAAGAGGCCAAAGAGCCCAAACAAAAAAAGGAGAGAAAAATAGAGAAGGGACAATGCTACTATCTCTTTCCACACTTGTGCTTCATAATAAGCACCATGTTCTTCATGATTGAGAGCCTCTCATTTTGTCACCACCATATGCTAGTGGGAATCTTCATTATATAACTTGGCTTGTATATTCCAATGATGGTCTTCCTCAAAATTGCCCTAGGTCTTCGTGAGCAAGCAAGTTGGATGCACACCCACTAGTTCTCCTTTTGAGCTTTCACATACTTATAGCTCTAGTGCATCCGTTGTATGGCAATCCCTACTCATTCACATTGATATCTATTAATGGGCATCTCCATAGCCCTTTGATACGCCGAGTCAATGTGACCATCTCCTCCTTTTTGTCTCACAACCTCCACCACACTCTATTCCACCATAGTGTTATATCCATGGCTCACGCTCATGTATTGCGTGAGAGTTGAAAAAGGTTTGAGAAAGTAAGAGTGCGAAAACAATTACTTGGCCAATACCGGGGTTGTGCATGATTTAAATTAGTTGTGTGGGGATGATGGAGCATAGCCAGACTATATGATTTTGTAGGGATAACTTTCTTTGGCCTTGTTATTTCGAAAGTTCATGATTACCTTGCTGGTTTGCTTGAAGTATTATTGTTTTCATGTCAATAGCAAACTATTGTTTTGAATCTTACGGATCTGAACATTCATGTCACACGAAAGAAGTTACAAAGGACAGCTATACTAGGTAACATTCCACATCAAAAATTCAGTCTTTATCACTTCCCTACTCGAGGACGACCAGGAGTTAAGCTTGGGGATGCTTGATACGTCTCCAACGTATCTATAATTTTTTATGGTTCCATTCTATTATCTTGTCAAACTTTGGATGTTTTGTATGCCTTTTATATCTTCTTTGGGACTAACTTATTAACTCAGTGCCAAGTGCCAGTTCCTGTTTTTCCGTGTTTTTGACCCTTTTCAGAGGAGGATTTTAAACGGTGTCCAAACGGAATAAAACTTCCGAAAACATTTTTCTGGAACAGAAGATACACAGGGGACGTGAGAACCAAGGCAGAGGCCACCAGGGGAGGCCACAAGCCTCCGAGGCGCGGCCAGGGGGCCCGTGCCTAGCAGGCTTGTGGGCCCCTTGTGGCTCGTCTGTCCTACCTCTTCCGCCTATAAATTCGTGAAAAATCCAAAACTGCGCGGGAGATCCACGAAAATACTTTTCCACCGCCGCAAGCTTGTGTCTCCGCAAGATCCCATATGGGGCACGTTCTGGTGCCCTGCCAGAGGGGGGATTCGGATACGGAGGGCTTATTCATCAACACCATGACCTCTCCGATGATGCGTGAGTAGTTCACCATAGACGTTCGGGTCCATAGCTAGTAGCTAGATGGCTTCTTCTCTCTCTTGGATCTTCAATACAAAGTTCTCCATGATCTTCAGGGAGATCTACTGTCACGCCCAAGATGCGACCCTATCCTCAATTTGGCACGGGGGCCTCGTCAGGGATAGAAGCGCATCTCGTCGTGTCGCAAGAATGGATATCATTACAAGTACATGTACTGAAAAGAAGAGATATGTAAAGAATTGGCTTACACTCGCCACAAGCTACATCAGAGTCACATCAGTACATTTCATAAACATCAAGAGTAAGAGCAGGGTCCGACTACGAACGAAAACAAACGAGAAAAATAAGAACGACGTCCATCCTTGCTATCCCAGGCTGCCGGCCTGGAACCCATCCTAGATCGATGAAGAAGAAGAAGAAGCAACTCCAAATGAACAATCAACGCGCTCGCGTCAAGTAACCTTTACATGTACCTGCAACTGGTGTTGTAGTAATCTGTGAGCCACAGGGGACTCAGCAATCTCATTTCCAAAGGTATCAAGACTAGCAAAGCTTAATGGGTGAGGTATGGTTAAGTGGTGAGGTTGCAGCAGCGGCTAAGCATATGTTTGGTGGCTAACTTACGAGTACAGGAAATAAGAGGGGGGGAAGATCTACGCATAACAGACGTGAACTACTAATGATCAAATGAATGATCCTGAACACCTACCTACGTCAGACATAACCCCACCGTGTCCTCGATCGGAGAAAGAACTCACGAAAGAGACAGTCACGGTTACGCACACAGTTGGCATATTTTAATTAAGTTAACTTCAAGTTATCTAGAACCAGTGTTAAACAAAGTTTCCACATTGCCACATAACCGTGGGCACGGCTTTCCGAAAGATTTAACCCTGCAGGGGTGCTCCAACTAGTCCATCACAAATTACCACAAGCCGCATAGAAATCCTCAATCACGAAGCTCGCGATCTCGTCGGATTCCCTAGTGGAAAACCTCAACTCTGAGGTTACCCAAAGCATCACCGGAATCCCAATGCACAAGATATCTCGTCAAAGGTAAAACTAATCCAGCAAGGCCGCCCGACGTGTCAACGTACCCGATAGGAGCCGCGTATCTCGTTCTCAGGACACGACGAATGGAACTTGCTACAGGTGCCAAACCTCGAGTTTCCCCGCGGTGGCCCCGAAGGCAGACCGTTTGGGACCAACATCATCAGCACTGGCCCCCCCTATTTATGTAAAATTACTCCTCGGGTAGCGCTAACTCCCTATGCATTTCAATTTAACAGAATTATTATGTTGGGCAAATGTAGAACCAATGTTGGGCCTTGCCAGACCAGCTTTAATCTAAAACGAATTATCAAGGGGGTCCCCATAACAACCCCGATCATGTTACGAGCGCTCGATTATGGAACATAACACCGGTAGACGAAACTAAGGGGGCAAAGGTGGAACAAAACACCAGGCTAGAAAGGCCGAGCCTTCCACCTTTTACCAAGTATATAGGTGCATTAAATTAAATAGCATTAATATGGTGATATGACAAGGAACCCATGTTTTCACATGGAAGCATCTGCACCTGCAACTAGCAACGCAATCAACAGGATTAAGCAAGCAGTAACATAGCCAATCAGTGGTTTGCTAGGTTGAACAGGTTGAAGGTTTTATGGCATTGTTGAGAGGCTAAAATTTAACAGGTGGTAGGCAACAAGACATAATCAACAGCATCGAAATAACTAGCATGGCAATGATAGTAATGGTATCTGGGGAAATGATCATCTTGCCTGAGATTCCGCTTGGAAGAAGAATGCCTCCGTGAAGCAGACGAACCGACGTAGTCGAACGGGTCCTCACAATCCGGCACGCTGCTGAACTCTATCGAGACAAAGCAAACCGGAAACACAAATCAACACACGGAAATCACCACACGATGCACAACACAAATGATGCATGAGCAGCTGAAAACATGCAAGACACGGCATGACAATTCACGACAAACAAACACTACACATTAAGTGAAGTTCAATATGCAACGAGTTGCATATTGACGAACTCCACGTTTATTATTTAGTTCTATCCCGATTAGATACACGGCAATATTAAAGTTTTCAAACATTCAAGAGGTGAAGCGGAAATTAACCTACCTATCTAGACATTTTAAATGAGGTCGGAAATGACATATAGCACCTCCGAAACGACCTCACATGGTAATTTTCAATTCTGTCCAGATCTGAGTTAACGCATTTAATTAGTTCTTAAACAGCAAAACAAATAGGTTCACGTGATTATACGCGTCAAGGCAAGCAGTCTACACATAAAGAACATCTCCAACGGAGCTACGGGTCAAAAGTTACAAGCACCGCAAGATATGATGGCATGAATGCAATATGTGTGCAACGACGGTCACGAGCACTTCAAAACATACAAACAGCAATAGAAAATGAAACTACACGAGATTCTAAGCAAGTTTCATGTAGGGCACGATCAAATCGGAGATACGGTTCAAAAACTACGAGCAAAACAAGATATCACTACAATCTGCCAAAATCAGCCACATAGCATTTTCTACGCCCCACAACTACGGCTACACAACTCCGATATGCTCAAGCAAGGCATGGCACGGAAGAGGGCAAGGAGCACTACTACGAACAACTCACAACAACTATCATGGCAGCAAGGAGCACTAGGGAAAGAAGTCACAATAATACGCCTCCATCCGATTTACGGTTTGAAATCTACGGAGGTTTCAATACCTAATAAATTCCTGAAATTCTAAAATCACAGAAACTTATAAAAGAACCCTGGAATCTAAATGGGCTGAATCTGGGGCAGCGCTACATAATTAAGACACGCCTAGGCGTTATTTAGAGGGGTTGGGGGAATTCTCACCTTGGGCCGAAAGGCCGGTTGAAGATGGGCCGCTGGAAGGGCGCCCTGGCGTGGGGAGGCCGAAGCTGGCCTTGGGGGGAGCCGGGCCACGGGGGCGAGCTGGGCCGAGGGTGGGCTGCTCGGGGAGAGGCTCGGGAGGAGCTTCACGGGAGGAGCTGCACCGGAGACTGCGGTTGGCGGCGGCGCACCGGATCCGGATGGGCCCGGAGGGCCTCGCGCGGGCTGGAGCGGGCTGGAGGCGCAGGTGGGGAGAGAGGTTGCGGCTAGGGTTAGGTTTGGCACGGATTTCGAGGAGAGATGAGAGGGGGCTGTCTAATTAATGGGATGGGGCCTATATATAGGCAAACGGGGGCTCGGTTAACCGGAATCGCGTTCCGGATCCAACCGCGGGGTCGGATTCGGACGATTCCGAACGCGGGTATGGGTACGCGGCCGTGTAGAGGGAATATCCGGAGACGAGAGGGAGAACGGGCGGCGTGGCACGAATTTTAAAACACCGACAAACGTCCGACGGTAGCCCGAATACGGTGCCGCTACGGTCGACCGTTCGGGTACCAGACGAACTCCGATCGCAACGAAATTCGACAGGCGGCCTGGCTACATTAAAATAGGACCGCACGTCAAATCTCAAACCGATCAGAGAAAGTTTTACGCACACTTTAAAAACAGGGTTTCGACGGTGCCGCGGGCGCGTGCGTGTGAAGTCGGACTCGGAACGGACAACGACGAGAACCGGCAACTAACAACGGATGCAAGTTTTTTTTAAGATTGGCGGCAACGGAGATGCCGATGCAATGCAGATGATGCGCATGATGCGATGATGATGCGACAAATAAAATAAATCACACGACGAAAACGGAAAGGAAAGGGGAACCTTCTGGAACGTCGGCATCGGGCTGTCACAACTCTCCTACACTACAAGAGGATCTCGCCCTGAGATCCAAGAATGAAAGGGGGAGAGGATGAGAAAGAACAAGAGGTAAAAACTTAGTCGCTTCTTGATAAACGAGTGAAACCAACGATCCTTGAAGGTTGCAAAGAGATGAGAAATGATATGAGAAAGAAGCAAGAATTCACGGAAAATTTCGGCAGCACTTCGGTAGGAAAATGGGACAAAAAATTCGACAAGGTGGAAGAAATAGACAATATTCATTACAAACAACTAAATAGAACAAGGGAACACCATGATCTTGATAGAACAACATGATTGACCCAAATGAGCAACATCACAAAGCCTCCGGAACAAATAGAATAGGAACTAGCTCATACGGAAGAAGAGAATGAAGAAAAGAATGACAACTATCATCACAACAGAATTGAAGAGCCTCCGGACAGAGAATTGACGTAGTAGTTGGAAAGCAACAACGAAGAAGAAGATAGTAGTGGGCTTATGAAAATCATCTCAACAAATATGAGGTGACAACCAACCACTAAAAGAAACAAGGAAAGATTGGGATAAACAAGATATGAACAATTACTTGCACCAAGAGGATACAATGAGAACTTGGATTAATGACAAGCGCCATGATAGCATAATCCATAGGAAAAGCTTTAGGTGAAATCCAAACCAAGATAGCTCAATGAAGAAATCATGGGTTGAAATATCTCATGATCATAGAATTGGTGGTTTTAATTATCTCATACTTGAATGGAAGTCTCTTCGAGGCTCCTACACTAACAAGAATGCTATAATACCACCTCAAAGGATAACAGAAGAACAAATGCACTGGAGATGCAAGAGAAAGAATACTTGAGGTACTCCAGCAAGAATCTTGAAGAACACTTGAGAATTGATTGAAACCTTGATGAACCACCATGAAGGACCTCCGTATGAATGATGCAACGATATGAAGGTAGAAAAGAATAAGATTATGGCCTTGCCAAGATTTAGATGAAGCCTCACAAGAGATACTTGAGAAAACTTGGAACTCCGGAAAATAAAGATAAAAACACTTGAGAAACGGAATTGATATCAAGAGCCACTCCGGAAGAAGAATTGAAATCCCTTGGAAGAAGGAAAAACAAGAATAAGAATTATGTTATGCTCATCCTTCATCAAGTTTAACTGATGACAAGCAACGGATTTAGCATACAACTTATTCTTCTAGAAATGATTGAGGAGAGAGATAAGCATCACTAGAGGCATGATTGAAGAAAGCACCGGTAAGAATTCACAATTGAATGGGAATACCAAGAATTAATGGAGATGCAAGATAACGAAGAGATCATGATCCACCTAAGAGAAGAAAACTTAAACACGGCACCGGATAATCGAGAGACGAACGAAGAGACAACAATTGAGAAGAATTGAGGATGAAAGCTGAAAGCTGAGAACGAAGAATCTTCTAAAATGATGGCCTTCGGAGGAACGAGAATGAAAACAACTCAGAAATGCACCGGATAGCAAGAACGGATCACTCATGATTGAAAACAAATTCAAAATGATAACACGAAGCTGAAATGATGAATATCCAAGAGAATAGACCAAGATTTGAGAGAAACACTCCGTCGAATTGCAAGATGAGAATGATGACGAGAGCAACACCCAGGATAACTGAGACACTCCGGAATCACGAAGAATGAAAGTTTGAGCCAACTATGAGAATTAATTCGAATAGATCTTGAAGAAGGAATATGACTGATGAAAATCATACTTGCGTCATAGTTGAAAAGAATTAGAGATCTCCGGGAAAGATTAAAAAAAGAGCCAGGAAAGATCCCGGGAAAGAACCTATGGGTTATGGGCCCACTCAAAGAAACCACCGATGAAAAGATTTCTTAGAACGATAGATATTGCACCGGTATGAAGAGAACTAGATGAGGTTAGCACCCCGAAATAATTAAAGAATTGAGAACAAGAATTCTGAGATAACTTCAACGCTCCGGATAGTATAGAGAGAAATAACAACAAGAAAATAGACTGATAAAAATTTCCAACATAGGAAATAATTACAAGGATGAAAAGGATATGATGAACACGGACAACCGAATTGAATTCACCGGTAAGGATGACAAGAATGAACAAAGAGGAACACGAAGCTCCTGAGAATCTTCACAATGAATCACCGGTTACGAAAGAAAGAAGAGATAGCGGAAGCATCACTGAAATGAAATGCAGTTGGATGAAATCCAATCACTGAAGAAAAAGGGCGGGAGGGCGGGGAAAAACAAAGACAACTTGGGACGGATGAGATGAACTCCGGAATAAGATGAGAGAATGATCTTGCAAAAACTGGAGAAGATTGGATCCAGTTGTAGAGAAGCACACCGGTTAGAAAAGAATAGATATGACAAGTCCGGTTGACAAGAATTGACATGACAATTGAACGAACAAAAGCATTTGCATTCTCACATAAAAATATGAGAGCACCTCTTAGAAAGAACTAAAATCACCACTTGACGTCGAAGCAACTCGAATTACCATATTCCAACAAAACAAGGATGCGGCTTATAAAATAAGCCAGAACAAACTCATGAGGAAGATTTCGTCCGATATTTTCATGGACAGGATCGCACGGGCTCGATTTTACAGTAGTCATCAAGTGTAAGGCAGTGCACCCGACATACGAAGCGTCCCCGAGTCGTAGCAAGCTACAAGGACTCTTTAAGACACAACGTGTATCGCTGTAAGTCGACCGTGAACAAACGAATCCACTAGATGTCGAACCCCAACCTAACCTCATGCATTTGTTGGAAGATTGTCCTATAAGAAACTACTTGAATTCCCACCTATGAATTCCCGAAATATCTGGTCAAGCAATCTGGTACACGGATACAAGGAGTAATAACACACAACTCCTATACTAACCCGTCACCTGTATCACATCCGTCAACACACGACCAGAATCTCGGACCTTCATCTACAACAGACCCTCGTGATCACAACGATACAAAGTATGGCAGTACTCCCGAACAATCTGCACCAGTACTGGGGACATCGGGGTTATCTCGCCACTACTAGTATTGAAGCAATTACGAACATCCTTCGCTCTTAGATACTAAGAAATCTGAATGATAACGATGTGCTCAAGAATCCCCTGGAGCTCAACTCCCCGGAAGAAAATCAAGTCAGACAGGAGGCACCAAGACAGAACTCCGTCACATCGGCATCATATAGATTCCAAAAATATCCGCATGATCCTAAAAAAATTTGAGTGGGAAGAGGAGTAGAGTAAATTATTACGTCAAGATTCCTCACCAGAGCATAGAAGAGGAGAAAAAAGAATCCTACTCTCCGATATATAACTAGACTCAAAGTAGTTTTTCTCTAGACTCGACTCGGCCAAGTTCGATCAATCAAGGGGGCTCCTAGGTCGGTACGGCTCTGATACCAACTTGTCACGCCCAAGATGCGACCCTATCCTCAATTTGGCACGGGGGCCTCGTCAGGGATAGAAGCGCATCTCGTCGTGTCGCAAGAATGGATATCGTTACAAGTACATGTACTGAAAAGAAGAGATATGTAAAGAATTGGCTTACACTCGCCACAAGCTACATCAGAGTCACATCAGTACATTTCATAAACATCAAGAGTAAGAGCAGGGTCCGACTACGGACGAAAACAAACGAGAAAAATAAGAACGACGTCCATCCTTGCTATCCCAGGCTGCCAGCCTGGAACCCATCCTAGATCGATGAAGAAGAAGAAGAAGCAACTCCAAATGAACAATCAACGCGCTCGCGTCAAGTAACCTTTACCTGTACCTGCAACTGGTGTTGTAGTAATCTGTGAGCCACAGGGGACTCAGCAATCTCATTTCCAAAGGTATCAAGACTAGCAAAGCTTAATGGGTGAGGTATGGTTAAGTGGTGAGGTTGCAGCAGCGGCTAAGCATATGTTTGGTGGCTAACTTACGAGTACAAGAAATAAGAGGGGGGGAAGATCTACGCATAACGGACGTGAACTACTGATGATCAAATGAATGATCCTGAACACCTACCTACGTCAGACATAACCCCACCGTGTCCTCGATCGGAGAAAGAACTCACGAAAGAGACAGTCACGGTTACGCACACAGTTGGCATATTTTAATTAAGTTAACTTCAAGTTATCTAGAACCAGTGTTAAACAAAGTTTCCACGTTGCCACATAACCGCGGGCACGGCTTTCCGAAAGATTTAACCCTGCAGGGGTGCTCCAACTAGTCCATCACAAATTACCACAAGCCGCATAGAAATCCTCAATCACGAAGCTCGCGATCTCGTCGGATTCCCTAGTGGAAAACCTCAACTCTGAGGTTACCCAAAGCATCACCGGAATCCCGGTGCACAAGATATCTCGTCAAAGGTAAAACTAATCCAGCAAGGCTGCCCGACGTGTCGACGTACCCGATAGGAGCCGCGTATCTCGTTCTCAGGACACGACGGATGGAACTAGCTACAGGTGCCAAACCTCGAGTTTCCCCGCGGTGGCCCCGCAGGCAGACCGTTTGGGACCAACACCATCAGCACTCGCCCCCCTGTTTATGTAAAATTACTCCTCGGGTAGCGCTAACTCCCTATGCATTTCAATTTAACAGAATTATTATGTTGGGCAAATGTAGAACCAATGTTGGGCCTTGCCAGACCAGCTTTAATCTAAAACGAATTATCAAGGGGGTCCCCATAACAACCCCGATCGTGTTAGGAGCGCTCGATTATGGAACATAACACCGGTAGACGAAACTAAGGGGGCAAAGGTGGAACAAAACACCAGGCTAGAAAGGCCGAGCCTTCCACCTTTTACCAAGTATATAGGTGCATTAAATTAAATAGCATTAATATGGTGATATGACAAGGAACCCATGTTTTCACATGGAAGCATCTGCACCTGCAACTAGCAACGCTATCAACAGGATTAAGCAAGCAGTAACATAGCCAATCAGTGGTTTGCTAGGTTGAACGGGTTGAAGGTTTTATGGCATTGTTGAGAGGCTAAAATTTAACAAGTGGTAGGCAACGAGACATAATCGACAGCATCGAAATAACTAACATGGCAATGATAATAATGGTATCTGGGGAAATGATCATCTTGCGTGAGATTCCGCTTGGAAGAAGAATGACTCCGTGAAGCAGACAAACCGACGTAGTCGAACGGGTCCTCACAATCCGGCACGCTGCGAAACTCTATCGAGACGAAGCAAACCAGAAACACAAATCAACACACGGAAATCACCACACGATGCACAACACAAATGATGCATGAGCAGCTGAAAACATGCAAGACACGGCATGACAATTCACGACAAACAAACAATACACATTAAGTGAAGTTCAATATGCAACGAGTTGCATATTGACGAAACTCCACGTTTATTATTTAGTTCTATCCCGATTAGATACACGGCAATATTAAAGTTTTCAAACATGCAAGAGGTGAAGCGGAAATTAAACTACCTATCTAGACATTTTAAATGAGGTCGGAAATGACATATAGCACCTCCGAAACGACCTCACATGGTAATTTTCAATTCTGTCCAGATCTGAATTAACGCATTTAATTAGTTGTTAAACAGCAAAACAAATAGGTTCACGTGATTATACGCGTCAAGGCAAGCAGTCTACACATAAAGAACATCTCCAACGGAGCTACGGGTCAAAAGTTACAAGCACCGCAAGATATGATGGCATGAATGCAATATGTGTGCAACGACGGTCACGAGCACTTCAAAACATACAAACAGCAATAGAAAATGAAACTACACGAGATTCTAAGCAAGTTTCATGTAGGGCACGATCAAATCGGAGATACGGTTCAAAAACTACGAGCAAAACAAGATATCACTACAATCTGCCAAAATCAGCCACATAGCATTTTCTACGCCCCACAACTACGGCTACACAACTCCGATATGCTCAAGCAAGGCATGGCACGGAAGAGGGCAAGGAGCACTACTACGAACAACTCACAACAACTAGCATGGCAGCAAGGAGCACTAGGGAAAGAAGTCACAAAAAGGCATCGCACACACGATTTCAGACTTAGTGAAAATTACACCTTATGAAAGTGCAGTTTTCGATATGAAGCAATATTGACAGCAGCAAAATCTATATCTACAGGACTCCAAATGGCATGAACATTTACAGCATGCTAGAGAAACACAAGGGGTACAACTAACTCCATTGGACCAACCTCAAAAGAGCTACAGATCACAAGATGCAAGCAAGACAAGACAACAACAAAATATAACAGATTCCAGACTTAGAAGTATTTCAGCTCCTCTAAAACAGCACTATTTCTAGCAAGTTGAGAGCAAGCAAAACACACCTAAACATGCATTTATATTGCAACCAAAAATACCAGGGGCTAAACAAAACATCCGAGATCAACTCCCTAGTTGACAACTAATTCAAACGAGGCACGGAATAAATCCTACGAATTAAACAAAAGGGCAACATAGCAAAATATCTCACGAACTAACTTACTCGAAAGCGAAAACTAATTGCACAGAAAAATCCATGGGATTTTTCTATCCCGAAAACATATAAAATATGTGGGGTTTGCAACACAAAATAAAGCCACACAAAAATGCGAGATAATAACCTATACACGGGAAAATAAACTACCGCCAATTCCTACGCGCAAAAATACGAGTGACCGCTCTAAAATACACGGAAAAATAGATCCTAAAACATAGGATTTTCTATCATGGCATTCGAGCAATTCGAACACGCGCGGAAAATAAATGCGGCACTTTCCTATTGGGACAGCACGTAAATCCATGCATACGATACGTCAAACAACGTCAATTAAATATGCAAGTTGTGAAAACGTGTTCTACTCGCAAAACTACCCCAAAACCATATATAATACGCCTCCATCCGATTTACGGTTTGAAATCTACGGAGGTTTCAATACCTAATAAATTCCTGAAATTCTAAAATCACAGAAACTTATAAAAGAACCCTGGAATCTAAATGGGCTGAATCTGGGGCAGCGCTACATAATTAAGACACGCCTAGGCGTTATTTAGAGGGGTTGGGGGAATTCTCACCTTGGGCCGAAAGGCCGGTTGAAGATGGGCCGCTGGAAGGGCGCCCTGGCGTGGGGAGGCCGAAGCTGGCCTTGGGGGGAGCCGGGCCACGGGGGCGAGCTGGGCCGAGGGTGGGCTGCTCGGGGAGAGGCTCGGGAGGAGCTTCACGGGAGGAGCTGCACCGGAGACTGCGGTTGGCGGCGGCGCACCGGATCCGGATGGGCCCGGAGGGCCTCGCGCGGGCTGGCGGCGCGGGTGGGGAGAGAGGCTCCGGCTAGGGTTAGGTTTGGCACGGATTTCGAGGAGAGATGAGAGGGGTTGTCTAATTAATGGCATGGGGCCTATATATAGGCAAACGGGGGCTTGGTTAACCGGAATCGCGTTCCGGATCCAACCGCGGGGTCAGATTCGGACGATTCCGAACGCGGGTATGGGTACGCGGCCGTGTAGAGGGAATATCCGGAGACGAGAGGGAGAACGGGCAGCGTGGCACGAATTTTAAAACACCGACAAACGCCCGACGGTAGCCCGAATACGGTGCCACTACGGTCGACCGTTCGGGTACCAGACGAACTCCGATCGCGACGAAATTCGACAGGCGGCCTGGCTACATTAAAATAGGACCGCACGTCAAATCTCAAACCGATCAGAGAAAGTTTTACGCACACTTTAAAAACAGGGTTTCGACGGTGCCGCGGGCGCGTGCGTGTGCGGTCGGACTCGGAACGGACAACGACGAGAACCGGCAACTAACAACGGATGCAAGTTTTTTTTTAAAATTGGCGGCAACGGAGATGCCGATGCAATGCAGATGATGCACATGATGCGATGATGATGTGACAAATAAAATAAATCACACGACGAAAACGGAAAGGAAAGGGGAATCTTCTGGAACGTCGGCATCGGGCTGTCACCTCTACCCGATGTAATCTTCTTTGCGGTGTGTTTGTCGATATCCGATTAATTGTGGATTTATGATCGGATTATCTATGAATCTTACTTGAGTTTCCTGTGATCTCTTATATGCATGATTTCATATCCTTGTAATTCTCTTCGAGTTGTGGGTTTTGTTTGGCCAACTTGATCTATGATTCTTGCAATGGGAGAAGTGCTCGGTTTTGGGTTCATACCGTGCGGTGACCTCACCCAGTGACAGAAGGGGTAGCAAGGCACGCATCGTGTTGTTGCCATCAAGGGTAAAAAGATGGGGTTTACATCATTGGTTTGAGTTTATCCCTCTAATCATGTCATCTTGCTTAAGGCGTTACTCTGTTCGTCATGAACTCAATACACTAGATGCATGCTGGATAGTGGTCGATGTGTGGAGTAATAGTAGTAGATGCAGAAAGTATCGGTCTACTTGTCTCGGACGTGATGCCTATATGTATGATCATTGCCTTAGATATCGTCATGACTTTGCGCGGTTCTATCAATTGCTCGATAGTAATTTGTTCACCCACTGTAATATTTGCTATTTTGAGAGAAGCCTCTAGTGAACACTATGACCCCCGGGTCTACTTCACCTCATATTTTCAGCCTTACACTTTTACTTCGTTGCACTTTCCGCCTTCAGATCTCACTTTGCAATCAATCTTGAAGGGATTGACAACCCCTTTATAGCGTTGGGTGCAAGCTCGTTGTGTTTGCGCACGTACTCTGGACACTTGGCTTGATTCTCCTACTCAATTGATACCTTGGTTCTCAAACTGAGGGAAATACTTACTGCTCCTGTGCTGCATCACCCTTTCCTCTTCAAGGGAAAACCAACGCAAGCTCAAGAGGCAGCACCCTCCTGTGGGCAACGCTGGCCGAAGGCCTCCGCCACGGGAGGTTGCGCCGGCCATGGCTGCCTTGCCCGGAAACCGCTGGTGGGAGCCCCATGCGACGCCATGGAAGGTCGCGCTGCAACCGTGCCGTGCACCGCTGTTGGAGGCCATCTTGATGGGCGTGCACCTGTGCTGCCTGATGAAGACCCTCGTCGGGAGGTCGATGCCAAGCCACGCCTCGGGATGTGCCTCCGTCACTGCTCTACGCGCCGGATGCTCAGAGATGCGGCTGGGGGCGCCGCCGGTCTGCGAAGAGGGAGAGTGGCTCTGTCAGTCGCTACGTGGCAGGGAGCCGACGAGGCCGGCTGCAGGCCGCTTGCTTGCGGGCACGGTCACGTCCGCCGCAGGCGTTGAACGCCTCTGCCGCCGCCGACGTGCTCTCTATCGTGCTCCAGGTCACCGTCGCCTCCGCGTTCCCGTCGTCTACCAAGGCCACGGCGACGTGGAGGTCTGGTCCCCGGTGCTCTCCGGCCCGAGCGTCCCCTTCGCGCCCAACCTCGCCGATGCGCTCGCCAAGGACGTCCAGGCCGGGTACCTCATCCTCCAAGTCAAGATCGACGGGCACGCCCGATGGAAGGTGGGCAGCTGGATCTCCGGCCACTACCACATCTTCGTCACCTGCCACGCCTTCCTCATTGGCGCCGGTGCAACGGCGCGCCGGGGGCCAACGGGCTCAGGTTCCAGACCGCCACCTACTGACACGTCGAGGTCTAGTGGTCCGTACGTGCTCTATTGCTTCTTATTTCTTCTCTTTCCTCCGCTCCGTCGGCGGCGGCGAGGTAGGTTTCCTACGGGTGGCCCACTTGCGTGTTAACGGACGTCGATGCACGGCCGTCAGAGGTAGCCATGCTGGCACCTGAAATGTGGGCCCGGGTAGTCAGAAATACGATTAAACGCGGGTAATCAGACAGTTACACGATTTGGTAGTTTTTTGCCACTGATTAGGTTGAGTGTGGTAGTTTTTCGCATAAAATCTTACTGTGGTAGTTCCTGGGCACGTTTGCGTGAATTGTGGTAGTGTTTGGTTAAATACTCAAGTAATGTGGTGTGATGTTATTATCCATGTTATGATATTGCTGTTATGGTACTGTAATCACTGCTAAGTTAATTTGGCACTCTTATGATGATCCCTAATCATATACAATGCACTGTTATGATGATCCATATGATGGTCTTGCTGTCATAATTGAGCTAAATGTGCCCCTAGGATCATTTGCTTAAATCATCGATGAAACATACAATATCAAATGATAATAATCTCATGCACCATAAAAGAACAAATTGGACTCAAATTCATCAGTCATAGACTACTTGGTTCACAAATTTAAGCCAAGGTACTTGGTAGATGATTATCATCTACATTACAATAGCTGCAGGATCCAACACCATAGTTCACAAAATACACAATTAAGGTACTTGGTTCACAAATTCATAATGGATAGATGATCATCATCTACATGATGATAGATGATTATCATACTAGAAGGATGCTACTCATCTAACATGTCCTTCATCCCCTGAATCTTCAACTTCATCTTTTCCTCAGACTTCTGAAGCTGAGAAATGTGATGTTGCAGTTTATGCCTCTCTCCTGCTAGCCTTTCCTTCTCCTTCAAATGATTGTTCTTCGAGTTCTTAATCACTTTGGCTTCAGAAGCTGTCAGCTTCTTAAGAATATCATACTTTTGTTGCAGATTGGTATTGTCCTTCACTTTGTTTGACAACTCTGACTTCAAGTTGTTCTCCTCCACACTGTCCACAACCCTCTGTTGTTGATCCAAGAGAGCATTCACATCACCATACAATTTCTCATAGTTTTCCTCTAGTTTCTTCTTCTCTTCTATCAGGTTGTGAATTAAAAAGGAACTCTCAAGATTTTCACTGGTCCTAGCTGCCTTACTCTCCTCATACATATCCCATAATTTGGCCAATGCCTTCTCCATTGAGTCTGGCCATTCAATGTTAATCCACTAAACTACTCCACAATTTATGCCTTCATATTAGACAAACAAACAGTACACGAGATAAACAATAGATACATTAGTTAACTAGGAGCAAGCAAAAAAAGGTTAAGTTAACAAAGCATTAGATAAAAGTGCTCCATTAAACAATGACCAAGTTAACAGGCCATTAAACGATGACATCACTAAATAGGGCATTTTACAATGACTCCATTAAACAATGAGTACCATTCTCTACTACCACACGCTTAGCACAATTAAACATCATGATAAACAAAGCATTATGCACTGACCCGGATTAAAGAAATGCAAAGCACGAGGTAAACAGAGCCCACTAACAGCTTGCACTACATAGGTTTAGATGCAGACCTTCTCACCACACCCCAGAAACCTCCTTGCCGTGTGCATCCCTTCAAATGCAACAAATCTCTCTGTTGGCTTGCTGTGTTCACACAACACATTCGCATCTACGTCAGTCCCGTTGAAATTTGGATCGTGCATGGTAGGAGGAAGTCGCGGGAGGCAAACAAAAGCAAACCAAGCTTCAGATCGAGCTATTTCACAAAATCCCCAATTCGCAAACCCTAACCCTAGCTCTGGCTATACGCAAGTGACCTTGATGATGCTGTCGCAGGAGGAGCACATGTTCAGGGTCGAATCCTCATTGGTCTCGTCGTCATTCCACAAAACCATGGCAGGGCGGAGAAGCGGTCGGCGTCCGACGGATGGAGCGACAGCGGAAGAGAAGAACAAAGAGAGGGTGACGAGCGATGGACTGAGGACAAAGAGCGACTGAGTCTCGATTGGGTTCAGTTTTGACCGAGCCAGCGTGTCGACGGAGCTAGCGGCAACGTTCGACGGCATTAGTGCCTCTCCGTGATGCCACGTCACCAGAAATGGGCCCTACATGTCATAATTGTGCTTAAAACGCTCCAACAGACGGGTCAGTGTTTTTTGCAAAAAAAAATTAGGCACACTTCATGTGTTTTCTGCAACGAATGTGTATATGAGTGTTTTCTGCAATCCTACGCTTCAATGTGGTGGTTTTTTGCAATTAACTCAACATATATCAACATCAATACCAAAGTTTGAGATTGCGCTAATCGGATCTGCCAACCGGTAGTACTAGAGGTATACTTGGCCATGGGCAACCCAGGACGGCCCGACCCGACCCGACCCAAAAATTTCGGGCCGGGTCGGGCCTATACTTGCCATCATGCCGGGCTCACGCGTGGAATTTGAGCCCAATGAACGGACCGGGCCGGGCTCGGGCTTGAGGAATGTTATTTTTAAGCCATTGGCCGGGCCAGACCGATTGGGCCCAGTCGGGCTTTTTCTTGTTCGGACCGGGCTTGGGTCCAATATTTTTGCCCGATGGTCGGGCCGGGCCGGGCTCGGCCCTGGAATTTTAGCATCGGTTTTTTTTGGTCCGGCCCGAAGTAGCCCACGTATAACTAGAGGTGATAATCGGCAAAAGATCTGCAAGTGTTAGAGGACATCTATCTCATTCAGTTTTCTTTTTCATAGATCAGTGCACCCGTTTTGTCTCTCTTCTCCTAATAACCACGCTGAGCGGGCGCCGGGCGGTCCATAAGAAAAGCTTAGCGGATGTCTTATCAACAAACCCCAAGCGCAACCCAGCCATCTGCAATCATCATAGGTTTGTAAAAACGCGGGCGCAAAACCGTACCCTTCCTTGTTAAATCTCTATGTATCTAGTGCTAAAAAGGAAGATCTGAGAAGGCACAAGCTGAGAAGGCGCAATTTGTAACGTCGTGTCGTCCCATGGTATTTGTACCCGATTGTTCCTAGCTATCCACAGCAGCCGGCCACCCTGGTCTCGCCCGTCGCCGTCCGGGAACAAGAACAAGCTCGCGACAGCGACGCTCAGGCGGACCTCCCCGGCAGACCGTCATCCACTGGATCCCCTCGCGCGCTCCCGTGGCCGCACACCCGCCCCGAAAAAATCTCCCCGTCGCCGTCGCCACCACCCCCGCGCCCCACCCCGGGGCAAAACGCGTCCGCACGATGCCTCGCCCGCTCGCTCGCTGGCGACGACGCCTCCCCGTGTCGCACCGGCCGGGTTCCGTACGTGCCTCCATCGCTGGCCACAAAACGCGAGCGCCAGGGGGCGAGGCGACGTCCGTGAGTCGACCACGGGCAGGATTGCATTATCCTCTCCCTTGCGCCATTCTTTTCCGCTGCCGCTCTGCTTTCGGGGGAGCACCTGATTCTGCACGGACTAGATAGATTGGTCGTCTCGTCTGTATAGCTACCATCCAGCTGCTCTGCCATTGGAAGCTGCCGCACCTCAAGGTTGGGTTGATCCTCCTCTGCTTTTTGCTCTTTTTGGTTGGGCTGTGCACTTGTGTCCTTTGATTCGTCTTGCTGCTTTCCTTTTATGTGCTTGCCGTCTCTGTATTCCGTGCTGGAGCTGTACGTACCAGCGGTATTTCATTGGTCTGCTTTGGATAATGGAACAGTGAGGGTAGGTTCACACTCTACTGTGCTATATCTATCAGGTTCGGTACGTTGGAAGTAGTTCTTGGCATATCCCCACCCAAAACTCGGTTGTGTTTTTTCTTTAAAATATACATATCCAGTTCCCCTGTTCGATTTGTTCGGAGCCCTTCTTTTTTTCCGGTAAGTTCGGAGCCCTTGATTGGTCACTATACTACAGTAGGAAGTTGTTGCTCAATTTTTCACCTGCTCGTGTTCACGGCCTCAAATGTATTGGATGAAGTTCTCTTCATTCTCCCCAATTCACGGACACGGTTTGCTGAATGAATTTTACGACAAGATGATAGCAACACTGCCTGCGACTGCGAGATGCCTGAATTATGTGTTGCTTCCTCTTCTTGGATGCAGAAATTCAGCAGATGGTTGGCCGACCATAGTTGCACCGCTCATCAAATCAGTCGCGACAGCTAGCACGTGACGTAACCCATGGCGGGCGCTGGCAGCTCGAAAGATGTGGCCGACTCAGTGGAGAAGTGGATGGCGTTCCCGTCCGGGTCCGGGTCCGGCGAGGAGGCCAGCTTCACCCTCCCGACGCCGCCGTCGCTGTCCAGCGGCAAGGAGATCGTGGAGGAGCCGGGCGGTTCAGGCAGCGGCAGCAAGCAGCAGGGGTGGTGGCCCAAGCCGGAGCAGCGTGGCCGCAGCAGCAGCGGCACCGGCATGGGCAGCGCCAAGCCTTCCATGGAGGGGCGCGGGTCGTCCGACGCGCTGCCGCGGGTGTCGCAGGAGCTCAAGGACGCGCTGTCCAACCTGCAGCAGACGTTCGTCGTCTCGGACGCCACCCGCCCCGACATCCCCATCATCTACGCCAGCGCCGGCTTCTACACCATGACCGGGTACTCCGCCAAGGAGATCATCGGACGCAACTGGTACGTGCTGTGCTCCGCCATCCATCGTCGCCGGTTTCTTGGTCAGTGCGGTGCGATGCATGCTTTGATAGAGCTCTGCTTTTGTGCAGCCGGTTTCTTCAGGGTCCGGAGACGGACCAGAACGAGGTGGCCAAAATCAGGGACGCCGTGAAGGCCGGCAAGAGCTTCTGCGGCCGGCTGCTCAACTACCGCAAGGACGGCACGCCGTTCTGGAATCTCCTCACCGTCACCCCCATCCGCGACGACAACGGCAAGGTCATCAAGTTCATCGGGTACGTACGCGCGCTCACCTTCACCTTATATATACTTGTCCAATGCACATCAAGACAGACATGTCGTTGCTCGTGCGTGCTGCGCTCTTATTTGTGATGGATTGGATGGACGCGCAGGATGCAGGTGGAGGTGAGCAAGTACACGGAAGGGCTGAGCGACAAGCGCATGCGGCCGAACGAGCTGCCTGTGTCGCTCATCCGCTACGACGGTGAGCCACTCTGCCTGCCTTGTGCCTTGGCCGTCCGTCGTCAGCAGGTCGCTCTCGAATCTCGCTCGATTCGGTCGGCGCTGAAACTGATGATTCTCTGCAGATCGGCAGAAGGAGAAGGCCATGTCGTCCATGACGGAGGTCGTGCAGACAGTGAAGCACCGGCGCGCCGACTCGCCGGAGCGGGAGCCGCCCAAGGCCAGCGACGCGGACAAGATGATGAGCTCGCCGCTCGTGGCTCCGGCCACCCCGACCGGCGGCGGCTACAAGTCGCCCTACTGGGACCTGAAGAAGGAGGAGTCGCGGATGAGCAAGATGATGAGCGGGCGCAAGTCCGGCCGCTCCTCCCTCATGGGGTCAGTCACCTGACCCTGACCCTGACCTGATCGCCACACAGCTGCTGTACAGTACAGTGTACACTGAATGGATTTGAACCTGGTCCTCACAATTGCAGAGGTTGTATATATGTGCATGCAGGTTCAAGGTGGGGAAGAGGAGCTCCGTGGGGAGCAGGGAGCCGGCGGTGGTAGAGGCTCCCGAGTTGAAGATGACGGTGGAGCGCACAAACAGCTGGGAGCGCGCGGAGAGGGAGAAGGACATCAGGCAGGGGCTGGACCTGGCCACCACGCTCGAGCGTATCGAGAAGAACTTCGTCATCACTGACCCGAGGCTCCCAGACAACCCAATTGTGAGCACCCCTGCCTCAAATCACTACTGTACTACGTACAGTATATACTGTATTCTTGAGGTGTACACTTTACTGATCAAACTGTTCGAGGGAACTGTCTTTTGTGGGGCCGGGCAGATTTTCGCGTCGGATAGCTTCCTGGAGCTGACGGAGTACACGCGCGAAGAGATCCTGGGGAGGAACTGCAGGTGAGAAAAACAAAATTACGAATCCTGAAATACTTCCTTCTCTGAGTATAAGCATCGCCTTCTCAACTCACTACTGTAAATCATGATTCATGAGTAGAAGTAACCAAACATATTGGTGCAATACTACTTGTAGTTTCCTATATACTACTCCTACTACAAAATGGTACAATCGGTTACATATGTCACTGCAACTTTACCGTTGTGACAAACGATCCACGCTTGAAAAGATTCAAAACCTCTGAAAGTGCCCTTTTCATACCGAGCTCGCATGCTCTCTCATGAACAGTAAAATAAATAAAAAAGTAAAAGAGAATCAATTGTGATTTTTTGTAATAAACATCTATGAATATTTTCACCGTATGTAAAAATTTGTGATAAAATGACATTCGTGAAAGTCTGGGCCAAAAAATCGATGCTAAAGCAATAGATTTTGGGCAAAAAAGTAAGAATTGTTTAAATTGGTTTGCTATTTTATTTTATTTTTATTTTTTACGAGGGAGCATGTGAGCTTAGGTGCAAAATCTCCATGTCCCCGGAGTTCACCGTCAATGCCCATCATTCTCCGTCGTCATTTCATTTTTCCCGAACTTTCTGCTCAATCCCACCGCTATCTGATGGAGGGAGGACTTTATCGCCTGCCAGACAACTCCACTGACAAAGAATTTATGTCGACAAACTCCACCAACACCTTCCTGATCACCCTTCGGACAAACACATATGATGCTTAGCAAAACGAAGTGATACACAAGCATATTCATTAGAAAAAAAAACAAGAAAATGAGATTCCAGCCAAAGGACCCAAATATGATGAGATTCCAGCGAGATACATCTCGACTTTATGTCAGGTCAATCAAACCTAATCTTGAGAGAAAATTTTGCCATGAGAAGAGACATGGCAATCAAATCCCGTCGGAAAGATATATCTGACAGTGAGCGTACCATTCCTATCGTATACACAGTGCGGTATAAGGGTGGATATTATTCCCGAAGACTCGCATTGCCTAGGCCCTTGTCCTTTCAAAATCGTATCTATAAGCCGTCCTTTATCGCGAAAGGTCCATAGCGGAAAAGATATTTCTTTGCCACCATCAAACCAACTAAAAAGTACGAATCACCAGGTTTTTAATATCCCTGTGACACAATATTTTGACCTAGGTCATGGTCAAAAAAAAATATTTTGACCTAGATACTTTTTGCATAGTAGGATTTGCCAGACTCCATTCTCGATAAGTAGTAAAACAACAATTTATTAAATAAGGCGTCATTCTAGACATGAAAATCGAGAATACCTAGACCATCTCGGCCTTTCAGTTTACAAACCACGTTTCATTTGGTTAGATTTTGTTTTCATTATCTTCTTTCCAAAACAATCAAATCAAACCATTATAGTAGGATCTCTTTAGAAAGTTAAAAAAAAGCATATATATAGAACCATACTCCCTCCATTTCTTAATATAAGATGTATTAGTTTTTTTTAAATCAACCGTTGTCTATGTTTGACCAACATTATAATAAAATACATAAATATTTACAATACCTAATATATACTCCCTCCGTTTTTAAATATAAGTCTTTTATAAACGATTTTACTAGATGTCTACATATGGAGCAAAATGAATGAATGTACACTCTAAAGTATGTATATATACATCCGTATGTAGTCCACTAGTGAAATCGCTACAAAGATTTATATTTAGAAACGAAGGGAGTATAATATAAAAATACATTTCAGGATGAATCTAGTAATAATGATTTCATATTCCAGATATTGATATTTTTGTCAATAAACTTGACGAAAGTTTTTTTTATATATAAAAAATACACTTATATTTAGAAACGGAGGGAGTATTTACGAGAGCAGAATTTGGTCAGAATTATTCGTCCTCCAACAGAGAGCAAAATCACTTTCCTACTGCTAAACGCTCTCGGGACTATGAACAGAGAAGCTTAGTCGAGGAGATTGATGTCCATCGTCAACGTCGCGGGGAACTCCTCCCCTCCCTCAGCCCCGCGGCGCCGGAACTGTGGCCGGAGAGTATGGGAGAGGAGATTGGTCTGGATATGGCGGCTAGGTCTTGGAACGTGAGCACGGCGCGGCCGGAGTTTAATTGCAACCCGGCCTTGACATGAGAGGCTGAATCCTGACTGATATCGAGTCCCGCCATCAGCCACATACCGTCAGACCTTCGTGCAAGAGCAGCGCCACCGCCCCACGGCGGAGGTCGCCGCATTTCGAGCCACCACAGCGCGAGTTGGACGCCCTCCGTACTCTGGTCCTGAGACCGCCGCCACCACCTACCTTCCGCCCCCCGCGTGGACTCACCTCGGGGTTCAGAACGCACACCGTCTTGACTCTTGATGGCGAGTCGCCGCTCCTGTTGCGGCTTCTGCCATAGTTTTCTCGCAAATTCCCACCGTCCGGGACGGAGCGCTCTTCCCCGCTCTCACATGGGTGGTCGGCGTTGCAACCGCCGCTTCTCCTTGGCCATGGGTGATTTTTTTTTTTTTTTGCAACGCCAGTTTCCCCCCCCCCCCCCCCCCCCTTCGATTTCCCCATGTTTCCTCTGCTTTAGTTTCCCAATGAGTTCTTGTTAGTCTCTTAGGTGATGTATAAATAATATGATGCGATTTTGCTGGTGCTTGCAGATTTCTTCAGGGATCGGAGACCGACCAGACCACCGTTGACAAGATCAGGGAGGCCATCAGGGAGCAGAAGGAGGTCACCGTCCAGCTAATCAACTACACCAAGAGCGGTAATTAATTTTGCATCGTCTACTGACAGATTCCTCGGCTCCCATTTTAGTTCTGCTCCCTCCCCTCTAGGCAATCCAGTTTCTAGGATGCAGTAGTGGGACATCTGCTTATCATATCTGCTTTTGTTTGTGATGGACCAGGGAAGAAGTTCTGGAACTTGTTTCACCTGCAGCCTATGTGGGACCAGAAGGTAGCCAAATGTTATCGAAATGCTGAACTTGTTATGGAGCTTGCAGTTACAGTTACATGGATGGAGCCGACATGGTGCTGTAACGATTGTGCATTTGTATGGTGCTGTGGATACAGGGGGAGCTTCAGTACTTTATCGGCGTGCAACTTGATGGAAGCGATCATGTTGAACCCCTCAGGAACCGACTCTCGGAGAACACCGAGATACAAAGTGCCAAACTGGTAGGCCAGCTCAGCTTGAGTAATTTCCATTTTGAGGATGTGAAAGTACTTTGGTTCAGAAAAAAATATGTCGGGAAACGAAGATAAAATTAATCTAGAGACCTATAATTAGTCAATTGGATATCATTTGGGTGCGTAAGCTCCATAGCCTTTTTTTACGTTACTTTGGTTTTGTAGTTTAAATGCAACTTTCCAAAAAAAACACAACAAATTGTGTATTTCCAAGAAGCGTGGGATGTGGTATTGTTTCTGCAGTCAACAGTCCCTGTAAGAAATTCTAAAATAGGCTGGAAGGTTCCCAAATCATTGCAATATGGGGCTACTTAAAAACCTAGCAGACACATATTTTCCTGTAAGAGTAATACTTGAGGTGTGCTAACTATCTGTAGAATGAGATCTAACCAGGTCAAAGCTACAGCAGGGAATGTGGATGAAGCAGTCAGGGAGCTTCCTGATGCCAACTTGGTAAGGTACATCTACTTTTTGTTGATTTAATGTTCGTAAAGGAATCTGAACTCAACGTTGCTTTGACATGTTTTGTTCTTTTTTTTTGACTAGACATGTTTTGTTCTTGATTGGTGTATAAAAGAATGGAAAGATGATTGTGGAAGTCAATTTAAAGACCGAATAAAATCTTAGTTATTCCTATGCAAAAATAATACAAAAATCAGAATATGCAACACAAGGTATAATATCGTAAATTTATCTGAACACATGCTGGCATGCACATTCGACTGATTAAATAGGTTGCTACTTGGTCCTCACAGTAGACATCAGATTATTATTATTTTCCTGAATACTGTACTTGATATGGATATATTGAGAAGTTAGTTGTTTAGCCAGTTATTTGTGATTGGTGGGACGTCATGCTATCTGTTGCTTTCCCAGAGACCAGAGGACCTGTGGGCGGTGCACTCACTATCTGTTTCTCCAAAACCTCACAAACGGAATAACTCTTCTTGGAAAGCTATAGAAAAGGTATATTACATCTGTTGTTTGACAAGATAGTTCTGTATTCTTGCAGTAGCAATAGCAGGGTCAAATTATCTCAACCTACATGATACTTGAGTGTATTATAATAGTTGATGCATTAGAAAGAAGAGAGGGGTTTATTTGGATCTAGGAGCACCAGCTCTAATGTCCTAGACCCCATGATGTCATCATGATTTGCGTCATATTTAACCATCAAAAGTGCAGATGTTTTTTTGTTATGATATGTGCAACGTGGTATTAAGAAATGATGGAGATACATTCAACATGGCCAAAATTTAGCTTCTGAAAGAAATTCTTCGTTTTCTTAGTTCCTAAAATAATCTTAGTTAATTACATTTTCTTAACTATAAGGATGCATGCATCTCTGAGATGAGGAGGTATGATTTGACAGCTTGGAGCTGCAGCCCCTAGGTTCAGCCAACCATTGTCCTTAGAAACAATAGAACCCCTACCTTAGTATCCTTAGAGTAAGTTAACTTGGGACTTCATTTAGTGCTTCAAGGCACATCATTTTCCGCATGACCGATAGGGTCTTATCTCTTATGTTATCTTTTTTGACATGCCTGCCTGCCAAGCATGCTTTTAAGTTGCTAGAAAGAGGCAAGGAACAAAAGGGGGATGATTGTTAATTACCCACATACTTTTAATGTTTTTTTTTGGCATTGCAGATTATGGAAACCGGGGAGAAGATTGGCTTGAAACACTTCAAGCCAGTAAAGCCTCTAGGGTGTGGGGACACTGGCAGGTACAACTCCTCAACAGTGTCTAAACCTTTTAGCTAATATCCATTTCTTCTGTTATGGGAGCGCGTCCCTGCGGGGCTGCAAGAACAGTGTGTAGTTCAAAATAGTACCTATGTCTGTGTAGACAGGTCTGGTTAATTCAGTAAGCTTGGCTGTGTCATGTCTAACTTATTTATGTGGTAGCCATCTTGTATGATTTTCCTGAAGTAAATTCCGTGTTTTAGGCAATCCTGTTCAAATTTAGCACTATTTCTGCTATCAAATTATTCTTTTTTGTCTTCAGTGTACACTTGGTTGAGTTGCAAGGTAGTGGTGAATTATTTGCGATGAAGGCAATGGACAAATCAGTGATGTTGAACCGCAACAAGGTTTTTTTTTATAGATAAATATCTACATGCTATTATAGATTTTCTTTCTCTACAATCTTTTGCATTGAATATTTTAATAAATTCTGTAATGCGCAGGTGCATCGAGCTATTATTGAAAGAGAAATATACTCGCTATTGGATCATCCTTTTCTTCCAACATTGTATACTTCATTTCAGGTCTGTTTCATGACCTTATGTCTTATCTGAGTTACTTTACATTTCTAGTAAACAAAATATGGAAGATAATATGAAGATTGAAGCCCCATTAGTAGCTTCCTGTTAATCTCCACAAGTGGCCAATATTATATTTCAAGATAACTTTGTTGGAACATTTATGGCTAATTCTTATTGTCTATTTTCAGACCCCGACACATGTTTGTCTTATAACAGACTTTTGTCCCGGAGGAGAATTGTTTGCGGCGCTTGATAAACAACCCTTGAAAATTTTCAGAGAAGATTCTGCAAGGTAGCTGCTCAAATCTTAACATCTGGGCTAGTCGTTACATGCACAATATTTTCTAGAAATTGTAATTTGCTTCCAAAGTTGCCCTTTGTTTCACCCTTTACTTATGGGCTTTGTGATTTCAAATTTAGCTTCTTCTAAGGAAAATACTAACTAATCCTACACTTAATCCCATGATCCTGCAACTGCTGTTCCAGATTTTCCACGTGGAGATTATATTCATTGATATGTCATCAAAAGTGCTTTCGTTGTTATATTCATACTTGTTAGGAAAGCAACTTATCTTTATTGAAGGCCCAAGGGGCATATATATATTACACAAGACTTGAGGTGCAAGGAAAGTAAACATAGACTAATAGGACTCCTAGACCAATACTAATAGTCCCTAACACCCCCCTCAAATGCAAAGCGTATGCAATAGCATTGCATTTGAAGAAGTGTAATAATAATAATAATAAGATGATCCAAATCCGCGTCTTGAAAGTGTCGTGTAGCATGAAGAGTCTTCAAAACCTGTCGAGTCAAGCCAAACGGGATAACAAAGAGATGACACATCAGAGGAAGACACCGCATCACTTGAAGATACAACATAAGTATCAAGAGAAAATGGGTTGTCAAAAGAAGATGACACATCAAGAGAATAAAGCATTGCATAGAAAATCATAGTCCATGACAACCGACGGCGAAAGAAGCTCGGCGGATAAGGCACGATGGGGGTAGATCGACAATGCAAAAGGAGTCGAGAGAATCCTATAGAAAACAACAAGGGCAAGTAGGCCACAAAAATTGTATAGGAAGGATCAGGACCAGAGAAAGGCTGACGAACAAAGGTATGGTGGACTCGCATGACGTGAGAAACACAAAATATCAACGAATTTGATGAACGCAACGGAAAACAAAGAAAACTAGAAAACACACACTAGATTAGGGATGATGGCAGCGGAAGAGAAAAAATAATATCATGGCGAAGGGAATAGCAGTAGCACGCGAGCTGGACGTGCGGGAGCAGAGCATGCAATCAGGAGCTAAGCAGTACATCACCCACCAAGCTGCATGTACATTGACTGCAATCGGGGGCTAAGCAGCACACGCCACGACAAGGTAGCATGCAGTAGCAAGCAGCACGTGTGTAGCAGAGGCAGCGGTGGCCAATAGGAGCACCATGTAGCAGCATGAGCAGCACCACGTAACGGCAGGAACGGCTGTCCATGCCGAAGCAGATGGGCGAGCAGTCACACGCCCACGCGCGAGGCGGGTCGCGGGGGCGGTGATGTCGTGGAGTAGCAGCGGCTCGCCAGATTGGAATGAAGGCGGAAGGCGAGTTCGACCTAGAGAAGAACAAACCGATAGAGGAAAAAAATATAGTGGATCGCAAGGACAAGTTGCAGCGTCTGGAGACCTAAACCTAGGCTCTAATACCATGTTAGGAAAGCAACTTATCTTTATTGAAGGCCCAAGGGGCATATATATATTACACAAGACTTGAGGTGCAAGGAAAGTAAACATAGACTAAGAAGACTCCTAGACCAATACTAATACTTCCTAACAATACTAATATGACATTTTAAAATCACGGTCAAAATTTCATAATGTAGACTCTGGACACTGGAAACTGGAAACCAAAAACCATTTATTCTGTAATGGAGGGACATCTTTTCCTTCGGGCCTTTCCAGTGGAAAATATTGTATGTGCTGATTACCTGAAAAGGGGACGTGAGGTCTTTTTGAAAGGTTGGAATTAGCTGTGGGAAATAAGAGGATTAGCTCTAGCAGACGGTCATGATTCTTTTCTTGCCCAGACTGCTGCGGCCAAATGATAGAAATGGGAACAATCGACCGCACAACTTTTTGCAATCTAGATGGAAACTAGCTTGATGCCTTGCTGGAAAAAAAATAGTAACAAAGTCAAATGATTTATGGCAACAATGGCCAGGCTATTCCTTCCTGAATTCAAATAGTAATTATTGCTGGCTCTAGAAAATTGCTGAGTAAAACATGTGGTCTTTTTTTAATAATCCCTTTTATCTACATATATTGCAATATTTGAATATTTTACCTAATATAAGCTTTTGTACACGCTAGGCACTAAGACGATATGACTAGGCATCTTTTGCTAATTCAGTCGCTCTTATACACTTATTCATACTGCTTTCTTTTTTGAGAAAACATAAGAGCTTTATGTGTCCATGCATTAGTAGAAAGAAATAGTTTTGGACATGCCTACAGGTAGGCTGGTTACAACCAGAGCCCATGCTAGACCCCTGAGCACTAAGCTGATAGTGACATTATGAGGCAAGCTGCCCTTGCAGTAGCCTGCGAGCACCGCTATACTCTTTCTTACTGCTCCACTAAATGAAACTGCTTCTAGCAAATAATGTCATCAAATTCTTGTAGTTTGGAGTACATAACTTGCTTGTGTGAAGGAAACATCTTGCTCAAAACCACAAGACTTTTCACTGTTTTTGCTCTTCTGTTTCCCATTATAGAAATGAGTGATTGTTTCGATTCTGCAGTGATAAGATCTTATCTTAACAATATGCGTCTACTATATTCCACTTACATATTTTCGTTTCTGTAACATTCTTTTGAATTATGTTTTCTGTAGGTTTTATGCTGCGGAGGTTGTAATTGGTCTCGAGTATCTTCATTGTCTTGGTATAGCTATGACTTTTTAACTTAATATTTGATTATTGAGAAAGTTTCTTAGAAGACCGTGCATTAGTGTTTCACTGTTAACAATGTGGTGCTCTACTTGTATATGTTCAATAAAGAGACCGATTTGGTATTTCTCTTATGATGTATGAGGTTGATAATTTGCATGCACTATTTCTGATGCAGGCATTATATACCGTGATTTGAAACCAGAAAACATTTTGCTCCAAGCCGATGGGCACATTGTGCTGACTGATTTTGACCTCTCATTTTTGACATCTTCGAAACCCCATGTAAGTTGAGGAAACACATTTTAGGTGCTGTTAAAACTTTTCTAGAATACTTAACTGATTCCTTATCAGCTGGTGAGTTGTTTCACACAAATAGAATTTGAAACATTTTGAAGATTAAATCAAAACCTTTCCTCATACTCAAGTAACCATCTTTGACATTTTCACATCCATCGTATTCAAAGTGAAGATAACATATTGCCTAGTTGTCAAGAACATTTTTATGTAGACTAGTACTTTTTGGCCTATATTAAAACCTGGACTGGACCTTCTGTTCAACCAAAAAAGAACACAACCAGCAACCTTCTCAGCTTAGAGACCATCCATGCAGATGCAAAAAATGGGCAACAGGCTAGGTTTTTACCGGAACCGCTGACCTGATCTGTCTGATAGTGAACTATCGGATGAAGGCCGCAGTCGCTTACCGCATGTTTCTTGTCAAACGCTTATATGGTGCCTTCTTTCCTTGCTGAGGTGCAGACGTGCAGTGGTGTACGGCACACCGCCAATCGCGCAAGGTCTGCACAGTTGCCCTGGCCCATCTGAAGTGGTCTACTAACAGATATGGAACCCACAGGCCCAAGGGCACACACCAGCCAGCCAGTGCTTGTATTGCATGACGTCTTGTTTGACATTTCCAGTGGCAGGCCCGTGCCCAAGCTTGAACTCCATACTCAGCAAATTTGACTCACTTAGAAAAATGGAAGTTAGCAAATCTATCACTTTTCTCAACCCACTCTCTGTATTTACTGAGATAAACTGATGCTATATGAGTATAATATCAATAATTTAAGAACTGGTGACTGAATTATTTAACCGATAACCTGAGGTTCATTGCCTGTCTGGTTTTTAAGGTTGCTTTTTGTTTACTTCAATTATATATATCTGTATTTTCTTGTAAGGAATCACTGCAAACAAAATATTTATAAAATTCATGATGGGCATCTCTCCTGCAGGTTATAAAGCATTCCACATCACTAAAACGAAGGAGATCTAAAGAATTTATGCCGCCTTCATTTGTCTCAGATCCTTCCACTCCATCGAATTCGTTTGTTGGAACTGAAGAATACATTGCACCAGTACGATACCTTGCTCTCAGTCATAGCATGTCACCTTATTGGTTTAACATATAATTGTTTGTTGGAACTCAATAATTTTCATTGTTGGAGTAATTGTTTACAACATAATCTTAACATAACTTGCATCATCATAACATCCTAATGTACTAGGGCCTCCATCACAAAACAGATCACTTTTTGTCTAAACTTGGTTAAAAGATAGGTTAGACCCATATATACCCATCTCCATATATACTTTTGGCCTGTTTCAGGGTTTTCTTTCCGGGAAAACGCAATGGACCTTTGCGTTTCATTTCACTGAAAAAAGAGATAGTTGTGAAATTACAGCCCTCTTAGGAGGTGGTTACACATATCGGATGATCACTAGTGCACATCCCATGAGGCTGGCAGCACAACCCTAAGCCCTGTTTCAGGTTTTGACGCTGGGGGCCTTCCTGTCTGCAGCCACTAAGCAACTAGATGCGATGCTGCCATCTCCCGGGAAACGCCAGCGGCCCCCTCTCAACTTCAGTCCCAGGAGGGGACGTTCCGCCGCCGTCGTCGCTCCGGCACCCGCGGCCCTCACTACGGACAGAAGGGCTGTGGTGCAGATTCTCTGCACCCTCGGGATCGTCGGCGCGAATCAGCAGATCACCCCCGTCGAGATGAAAGCATATGCCGACATGTTCGCCGCGCCGATCAAGCTTCTGGCGCTGCATGCCATAGCCGCTCTCGTAGACCGTGCGATCCCTGCAGGCCTGTCACTGCCGGCTGGTGATGCCATGGCATGCGCGCGCTAGGCTGGTGGTGCCTGTAGTCGACTTCGTGCTTATGTATCCAGGACCCCAGATAGTGGTTTGGAATGTCAGGGGCTTGAACTCGCGCGGTAGGCGCTGTGCTATCCGCTCACTGATATGTACCACCAGTGCATCCATTGTATGCCTCCAGGAAACTAAAATGATGTTGGTCTGCTCTTGATTGTGCTAGACACCCTTGGGTCCGAGTTTGATGGCTCCACTTATCTCCCTGCCGACGGCACCCGCGGCGGTATTCTCATCGCTTGGAAGAGTAGGGCTGTCACCATCTCCGACCCCTATTCACCCAAAATGCGATCACGGTTAAAGTGTGCGCGCCCAGTGGTGCACCGTGGTGGCTTACCACGGTGTATGGCCCCCAAAGCGACCCCGACAAGATACTGTTCCTGCAAGAGCTGCGGGACATTCGGGCTGCTTGCCCGGGCCCTTGGATGCTATGCGGCGATTTTAACCTCATCTACCGTGACGCGGACAAGAGCTCCGGTACCCTGAATCGCCGCATGATGGGAAGGTTCCGCCGTGCCATCAACGATCTTGGCCTGAAGGAGGTATACCTGAATGGGCGCCGCTTCACATGGTCTAATGAGCAGTCTCCGCCGACGCTTGTGCACCTCGATCGTGTACTCTGCACCACGGATTGGGAGGATTACCACGGAGAGTGCCACCTCCGATGCCTTGCATCTGTCGTGTCTGATCATTGCCCCCTGCTGTTGGACTGCTCCCCCATGCCCACGGCTCACAGACGCTTCCGCTTCGAGGCTTTCTGGCCCAGCCGTGATGGATTTCACGACACGGTCGCCACAGCTTGGAGCTCCGTGCATGACCCCGACCCCTTCCAGCGGCTGGTTCGGCGTCTGCAGGCTACCGCCCGCGCCCTTACGAGTTGGAGTGCTAGGTCCACGGGCAATGTCCGGGACAAATTGGCCATATGCCGAGAGCTGATCGCCCGCTTTGACCACGCGATGGAGAGTCGCCTGCTCTCTCCGGCAGAGGACTGGTTGCGCAAGCAGCTCAAGGTGGCGTACCTTGGGCTGGCCTCCCTGGAGCGCACCATCGCGCGGCAGCGCGCCCACATCTCCTTCCTGGCCGAGGGTGACGCCAACACGAGCTTCTTCCACAAGCAGTGTACGTTCAGGCGTCAGAAAAACCGCGTGCATAGCCTCCTAGTTGACGGACATGTGCTATGCGATCATGAGGAGATGGCCCAAGCGGCATTCGCGCACTTCGACGGGCTGCTGGGCACTGCCGTGGACCGAGAGCACACACTGGATCTCGAGCAGCTCGTCACAGCCGATGACCTTGGCAGCCTGGATGCGCCCTTCACCCCTGAGGAGATTTGGGTTGCGGTGCAGCACATGCCGGCGCACAAGGCACCAGGGCCAGACGGGTTCTCTGCTGAGTTCTTGCGGGCCTGTTGGGGCGTTATCAGGCAGGATATCCTGGATGTCTTCGAGCAGTTATTCCTGCTTCGTGGGAGAGGGTTTGGTAAGCTCAACCAAGCCCTCCTGACCCTGCTGCCAAAGCGCGCGGATGCACAAAAGCTGGGTGACTACCGGCCTATTTGCCTGATCCACATCATGGCCAAGCTATTCGCGAAGGTTCTGTCGTTGCGCATCGCCCCCAAGCTGGACAACCTAGTCAGCCGCAACCAGAACGCATTCATTGCCGGACGCTCCCTCCACGACAACTTCATGCTCGTCCGGCAGTCTCTCCGGATGCTTCACCACTTGGGCGCCCCGTGCATCATGCTCAAGCTCGATCTCGCGCGGGCTTTCGACTCCATATCTTGGCCGTTCCTCTTCGAGATGTTGCGCCAATATGGGTTTGGGGACAGGTTCAGGAGTGGATAGCCATCCTCCTTTCCTCGGCCAGCACGCGGGTCATGCTCAATGGCGTGCCTGGCCCCCCGATTTGGCACCGTCGCGGGCTGCGTCAAGGGGACTCCACATCACCGCAGCTATTCGTTCTCGTTGTCGACGCGCTGGGCCGCCTCATGCATCGGGCGCTCCAGGCCGGCATACTTCGGCGGCTGCACCCCCGACGTACTGCTCCGGCCGTCTCACTATACGCCGATGACGTGATGCTGTTTTGCCATGCTGAGATGGATGAGGTGCTCGCGGTGAAGGGCATCCTAGGTATTTTCGAGGCCGCGTCGGGCTTGCAGGTCAACTATGGCAAGAGCTCGGCCACGACCCTGCACGGCGACGAGGAGAGTGCTGCCTTGCTGGAGGCGTTGGGCTGCCAGGCGGCGAACTTGCCCATCACCTACCTGGGCATACTGCTCACCACCAGACGACCCACTGCAGCTCAGATGCAGCCGCTAGTCGATGTTGTGGCTGGCCGCCTCCCGACATGGAAAGCATGGCTCATGAACAAAGCTGGGAGGTTGGCATTGGTCAAATCGGTCCTCGGCGCGATCCCAATCCACCAGATGCTCGCCTTGGCGCCCCTGAAGAAGACCCTGAAGCAACTAGAGAAGATCCAGCGCGGCTTCCTCTGGGCTGGCCGTGCGGCTGCTCAGGGAGGACACTGTCACGTTAACTGGCGCGCGGTCAGTCGGCCTCTCGCGCTGGGAGGGCTGGGCATCCGAGATCTGGAGCGCACTGGGCCAGCGCTTCGGCTGCGGTGGCTCTGGCTATCTAGGACGGACGCCGACAGAGCCTGGAAAGGCCTGGACCTGCAGTTCTCCAGTGAGGAGCTCGGCCTCTTCTATGCCTCCACCTTCATGGTGCTAGGTGATGGCCGCACGGCGCTGTTCTGGGAAGACCGATGGCTGCATGGGCAGTCGATTCGCGAGCTAGCACCCCTGCTATACCTATGCATTCCCAAGAACAGGAGAAGGGTGCGGACGGTGGCGGATGGCCTCGCCGGCAATGCGTGGGCCCGAGACATCCGCGGCGTCGTGGGGCTGCAAGAGATTGGCCAATACCTGACGACATGGCAGCGCGTCACGCACACCACCTTGTCCGCTGAGCCAGACAGGCTTGTCTGGAAATGGACTGTTAATGGAGAATACTCGGCGCGATCATGCTATCAGGCCACCTTCCACGGATCCCTCACTTGCCATTCCTGGAAGTTAATCTGGAAGGGATGGGCTCCGCCGAAGGTCAAGTTCTTTCACTGGCTTGTGAACCTAGACCGATGCTGGACCGCGGACAGACTTGTCCGTCGCGGCCTCCCTCATCACGCCCGATGCCTGCTTTGCGACCAAGAGCCAGTGACCATTCACCACCTGCTACTGGCATGTCCCTTCGCGCGGCAAGCCTGGCACGAGGCCCTTTCCTGGCTGCGCTTACCAGCCCCCACGCCGGAGCAGGATATCTCCATTCAGGACTGGTGGATTAGGGCGAGAGATGCAACACCACCATCACTCCGCAAGGCGTTGAGGTCCACCACACTGCTAGTTCCATGGATGATCTGGAAACATAGGAATGCGTGTGTATTTGATCATGCCACTCCGTCGCTCTCTGAGCTCGCGAATGGGATCAAAGATGAGATGAGATGTTGGGCTAGAGCTGGGGACAAGGGGCTTAGGGTAGTCTTGCCCCCATCCTGGGATGTCCATTGAGCTACTTGTAATTTGTTGTAACCGTCTCCTCTGAGACTGACTTTCCCTCTTTTCAATACAACGAAACGCACATCTCTGCGTTTTCTCGAAAAAAAAAAGATATACAAAAGATGGATTACCCTAAACTTAGTTACAAAAGTAGATTATTCTCACTCAGATTCAAACTTAGTTACAAAAGATAGATTATGATCTATCGCAACTGTTTCAGGTTTTGGCATTCCATTTTCACTTTTAGAAACTTAGTTACAAAAGATAGATTATACTCACTTTTTGCCTGTTTCAGGTTTGAAGATGGAATGTCAAAACCTGAAACTTGCGATAATAACTCATTCTCTCTTTCACGTATATTCTATTATCTCTAATAGTTCTATATTGTTTTATATTCCCAACATTGTATCACTGATATTCATGACCACAATAAATAGCATGGTCATCTTTTAAGAAAATATGAATCTTACATGGCCAAAATACTGTTTTATAACCTTTATGCTAAAACATCATCTATTTTAAAGTGAAGGGAGTTTTGTAACAAAGTTTTTTTTATCTTCCACGTAGTCTGAAATATACTATTCTAAACTACCTGATGTCATTGTAGCTATTTCCTAATAATTAACACAATTGCCTTGCCCTTTTTTTGTTATTTTAGGAGGTCATCACAGGTGCAGGACATACAAGTGCCATCGATTGGTGGGCTCTTGGTAAAGCTACAAGACTAATAAATATTTTTTATTATATAGATTATCTGATGTGCCAGTGTAGTAAACCATGGGTAAAAAACGGTTACAAAAACTTAGTAGGAGTAGCAATCGCCTGAAAAGATGTGGATAGCTGAAATTTCTGTGGGTCAGCTACATCTCATGAAAATAGCCACAACAATCCACACTGAGAGCCATATATATTTTGGCAGTTTGACTACAAAAGGTTAGTGGTTAAGTTGATTGTTTCTCAAAAACGTTTAAGTCGAGTGTTTAGTGTCACGTTATTATTTATATCTCATGTAGTCACGTGGAAACATTTCAACAGACTGGGCTTGCAATGACTGATCTGCCACACATACCTGTTCTTTTCATGTTGTTTCGTGCTTTTTTTTTTCTGCAAGAACTGTAAAGATTTACATGATGAAAGCAGGGATAAATCCCTTCCATCCAAAAAGATTATATGCATACCAAATTCTTTGGTTCTAAATTGTAACAGATGACCCATATGTGCTTTGTCTGATGTAGAGTGTTGCATATCTAGATAATTATAAGATGTGTTAGAAACAAGATGTATTCTTAAGTACTCCCTCTGTAAACTAATATAAGAGTGTTTAGACAACTAAAATAATGATCTAAACGCTCTTATATTAGTTTACGGAGGGAGTATCTCCTACCATTCTAATTGTAAGGTGACGTTAATAGGTAATACTGTGAGGTCAGCTAACATCCTTTCCATGCTATAGGAATTCTATTGTATGAGATGCTGTATGGGCGTACACCTTTTCGAGGAAAGAACAGGAAGAAGACATTCTATAACATCCTGCACAAAGATCTTACGTTTCCTAGTAGCATCCCGGTAAGATTTTTTTTCTTTTCTATCTATAAAACTAAGAGCTGAGCATTTTGTGATGTAGGCCAATTATTCTCGCTCAGTATATTCAGTTCTAAACTGTAAAACTTGAATGTAAGTACAATCTCTTGAGGAAATTTGGGTTGTTACACAGCTGTATTTACAGCGTGGAATGAATAGCGACACGTCATGTCTGTCTTAAACTGCTGTAGTATAGAGTACATTTTGTTTGTTTGTGTAAGTTTGCTAACTGAAATATGTTCTTCAGGTTAGCCTGGAGGCGAAGCAACTAATCCATGGACTGCTTCAGAGAGATCCCTCTTCTCGCATAGGTTCAAATACTGGTGCAAATGATATCAAGGAGCATCCATTTTTTGAAGACATCTATTGGCCGCTTATACGTTGCATGGTATCTAGAAGTTTTTGGTTGCAGAAAACTTTCAGAGAATGATAGCTTACTGTGTTATTTATGTCTAAATAACTTGGGATTTGCAGAGTCCCCCCGAGCTTGATGTTCCGTTGAAGCTGATTGGCAAGGAATCTCAACCAAAAGTGAAGCCCGAGGAAGGTGTTATTGATACATTTTAAGGTGGAAATGACGCAAGGTAATTTCACAACATGTTTGTCAATGTTTTGTTACGAACTTGCAGTTAGCTAAGATATCCACAAAATTTGTTCAAATTTGGAAGTATGTACTTCAATGCAAGAAGATGAATGATTGGTATTTATAATGATTAAAATATAGTCAAACTCTAATTAGACCTCTGTACCAAAATGTAAGACGTTTTTCGGCTTTGCATAGGGCATAAAAGACGTCTTACATTTTGTTAGGGAGGGAGTAGTATTTTATACAGTAGCAAAACGAGGGCGAGCATGAACAAGTGGCTGAGTATGAACATATCATGCGCGAAGGCTTGGTCTGTGCCTAGTCAAAGCAATCTTGTATAATCAAAGCAGACCGTCATTCTGAAATACATTACTTTCTTGATTTATGTTTTCTTCTTTATAGCCCGATATTATCGGTTTTTGCAGAACTGATTGCACGATGTCCACGTGGTAGGAATGGTTCTTAACCAAATAAGAGGCTTGCATGTCCTGTGTGATAGAAGGAAGTGTGGCCTTCGGAGATGCCTCGAGATCCTGTACATGAGCTATTCTTTTGGCTAGATTAGGAGCTTAATGTATCCAGTAAATAGGATATATTCTTGTAAAGTTTCACTCTTCCTGAAGATGGTATGGTAAGATGTAAGTGGCACGGATAATGTACTTTGAAAAGATCTGAAAGTTTGCTTCTTTAAAATAAAGTTTGTATTTACGAACCAGTAAGATTACTGTAATACCTGTTTTAAGGATTTTCAGCTCATTGGATACTCCTTTCGGTAGGGTTTTTTTTTTTGGAAAAGGAGGTTCAAACCTCCGGTCTCTGCATCAGTCGATGCATACGGTCATTTTTATTAATTATTCAACATAGGTCTAACAAAAACATACATCAAACCAACCGAAACCACCACTCACATCTATAAAACTCGATAATGTGGAGTGCTCTCACTCCCCATATCTAAAACCGGTGTCGTCACCGATACATCCACATAACGTATCGGAACCCACAACCAGTGCAACAGACCTAAAGCGTACACCACATGCACACGTTTTAGATGCCGCCATCATCATCAGTCCGCTAACCCATCTTCAGGAAATAGATCTGTATCATCCTTGCCAGTCTGTCCATCCGTCGACGCCACAACGGCTCGACAGTCCAGACGCGAAGATTCTGGAAGATCTGTCGTGCGTAGCACCTGCCGAGCAGGCATGACACAGTGTAGCACCTGTCGGTCAGGCATGACTTGACATCTCCACCGAAAGCTCCGTGCAAGATGATCGACGCCGCCACGGCGCCAAACAGCGCCACCGCCCTGCGTTCATTCGTCCAGACACGAAGACTCTGGAAGAACTGTCCTGCGTAGCACCTACCAACCAGGCATGACTCAGCATAGCACCTGTCGCCCAGGCATGACTTGATAGTTCCATCAAATCTTCGGGCCACACGAAGCCGCTCCATCTCCTACCTCTGGCATCCAGCGATGCTCCACAAACGATGCTCCCAAGAGAGAAACGGCACCGCAATACCGCCATCGTCCGATCTGGAAAGTCAGATCTTAGGGTTTCCCCTGAAGCAGTGCCCACCACCAGCAACTGTCCAGGACCCGCATAGTGCCCACCACCACTCAGCCCTCAAGGCGACACCTTCAGGAAGGTCATGACGTCAAGGACGTCGCCGCCTCCCACGGGAGTTAGGGTTTTCACCCGAGAGGCAGTGAGGTAGGAAGTGGAGGAGCAGACATAGACCGACGTGTCCAGGAAGAAAAACGGCGCCCTTGAGCATCGTCGTCGGCGCGGCCGGCCAGGGCCGACCAATGAGTTTCCCCTTATCTGAATCTCCTTCACCGGCTTCATCCGCGGCCACGCCGGCAACGCCAGAAAACCACAGGAGAGAAGCACACCGCGGGTATCTGGATCAATGAAGATCCAATCTGAACAGTGACGAGTACCACCACCCTGCGCTGGCTGACGGCGTTCGGGGCGTCGGATCCAGAAGGATCTGACCCGAACTCGATGACGCACGCGACCACCATGTCTTGCCCCTCTCGCAGCCGCCACACCGCGCCGCAAGAACGAACCCCAATCGTCGACGCGCTCCGCACGCTGCCGCTAGGATCCACATGCAGCGCCGCCGCACTGCGCGCTAGTCCGGCGCCTCCTCACGAACGGCTAAATACAGAAATCGGTTGCAGTATGACGAGCGCGGTAAGTATCTTGGTCTCGAATCTATTTTGTTCTACATAAAATATATTTCCTTGCCAAACATTTCAAACCAGTACCTTAGCAACTCCATAAAACTCAAGATAATTTTGAGTAGACTATATTAATTGATCTATGCCAAAACTAAATTCTGCAGTGTTATTTGGTTAAGAATTACAACCATTCGTGTGTAGATCGACTCATTTCAGCAACAGTTAATCCCGAACGGAGGAAGTAGCTATTGGATGGTGAAATTAGGACCGGCTGACAATGAGAAGGCGGCATGTCCTTCCTACTGTAGGCAGAGCTGTGAAGAGGCATGTCCTTCCTGTTGTAGGCGGAGCTGTGAAGAACGTCGGAAGGCATTGTCATCCTCATGGGCGAGGCATGGGAGAAGAACAATTTAAGTGATTTGGTCAACTGTGGAGGAGGTGTATGATTAGGGCACGATCGTGGGTGTGCTTATGTAGGAGTAACATATCGGATAAAAGACACAAAAAGCGTTTGATTTTAGATTAACAGAAGCAGAGAAAGTCAAACGAAATAATATCTTAAAATGAATACAAGAAATAAAGCCACAACAGGCTAGCAGAGAAAGTCAAACAAAACAATGTCTTACTCCCTCCCCTTTCCGGTTTAAAGGGAGTAGAACAATTACAAGAAATAAAGCCACAACATGCTGAGGTGGAAACACAAGTAGAGTCTAAACAACAGACTAAGCCCATAACAAAGGATATTTAGACGAAAACTAAGCTTCAAACGGAGATGTTTCTATGAAAAGAGTGGAGACGTTTTATCTCGAGGAAAACTTCGGCCGCCGCTTCACAGTCCTTCCTCTTCCCAAGAGGACACTAAAACTAAGGAGGTGTTTGGTTCCAGAAGTGTAATGAAAATGTAAACGCAATAGGTTTACACTGTTAATGTAAATGGTATGGACAAAAATGAATTATTGTTTGGCTAACAGTGGTAACCCTAATGAATACAGGTAAGAAAGGACAAACCCCACGTCTAGGTAGCTAGCTAGCTCCAAGCCAGACTTTATTTACGCTGGGGCATGGGCGGGGGTTGGGGAGAGTTTGCTGGAGTCGCCCGAGTCCGCGCTGGCTGTAACGTGATTTCTTTACGCTGGGGGATGGGTGGAATTAGATTTAAACTACGCCAGGACCTGTTTACGCGGGATCTATTTACAGGCAAAGCGAAGCAAACATGGTTAACGGTATGGGATTGCGATGTAATCAGATACCGGGAGGAAAACTGCAAACCAAACACCTCCTA